>NW_027512433.1:0-252979 GCF_048772815.1 Callospermophilus lateralis
GTAGTAGCTCTTTGAAACTTGACAAAATAAAGGATTTCTCAGTTTTTATCTCTATGGTTTTGTTTCCTCTTCAAGTAGCCCTAGGCACAGACTATGGAAAAGCACTTTCATTGAGAGTGGTTGCCAAGCTTCTAAGAAATAATGAGTTTCCGAAGTACCAGCAAATATTTTTTCACCCAAATCTCGATGATACTTGGTGGAAATGATCAGTACACAAATCCCTTTGGCTCACCAAATTTTGTTCTTCTATGTTGAAGCGATTGTTTACAGTAGCAGTTTTTTTTTTTAGGTTTCACTCTCTTCTGTCCTATATAGATAGATGAATTTGGAACTCTAAATCACATGTTTGTAGAAGCTCTTTGAAACTTGACAAAATAAAGGAGTTCTCAGTTTTGTTTCTATGGTTTGTTTTCCTCTTCAAGTAGCCCTAGGTACATACTGTGGAAAAGCTCTTTCATTGAGAGGCGTTGCCAATCTTCTAAGAAATAACTAGTTTCCGAAATACCAGCAAATATTTTTTCACCCAATCTTCATGATACTTTGGTGATAATGATCAGTACACAAATCCCACTTGGCTCACCAAATTTGTTCTTCTAGGTTGAAGCGTTCGTCCTACAGTAGTAGTTTTTATATTTAGATTTCACTTTGTTCTCTCCTATATAGATAGATGAACTGGGAACTCTAAATCCAACATGGTTTGTAGTATGTATTTGAAACTTCACAAAATAAAGGAGTTCTCAGTTTTTTCTCTATGGTTTGTTTCCTCTTCAAGTAGCCCTAGCACAGACGGTGGAAAGCCCGTTCATTGAGAGGGTTGCCAAGCTTCTAAGAAATAACGAGTTTCCGAAATACCAGCAAATATTTTTTCACCCAATCTTGATGATACTTGGTGGTGATTAACAGTACATAAGTCCCACTTGGCTCACTAAATTTTGTTCTTCTAGCTTGACGCGTTCGTTTTACAGTAGCAGTTTTTAGTTTTAGGTTTCCCTCTGTTCTCTCCTTTATAGATAGATGAACTTGGAACTCTAAATCCAACATGGTTTGCAGTAGCTCTTTGAAACTTGACAAAATAAAGGAGTTCTCAGTTTTGTCTCTATGATTTTCTTTCCTCTTCAAGTAGCCCTAGGCACAGACTATGGAAAAGCACTTTCATTGAGAGGGGTTGCCAAGCTTCTAAGAAATAACAAGTATCCGAAATACCAGCAAATATTTTTTCACCTATCTTGATGATACTTGGTGGTAATGATCAGTACACAAATCCCACTTGGCTCACCAAATTTGTTCTCTAGGCTGAAGCGTTCGTCTACAGTAGCAGTGTTTATATTGGGGTTTCACTCTGTTCTCTCCTATATAGATAGATGAATTTGGAACTCTAAATCCAACATGGTTTGTAGTAGCTCTTTGAAACTTGAAAAAATAAAGGAGTTCTTAGTTTTTTCTCTATGATTTGTTTCCGCTTCAAGTAGTCCCTAAGCAGAGGACTGTGGAAAAGCACTTTTATTCAGAGGGGTTGCCAAGCTTCCAAAAATTACGAGTTTCCGAAATACCAGCCAATATTTTTCCACCCATTCTTGATGATACGTGGTGGTAATGACAAGTCCACAAATCCCACTTGGCTAACCAACTTTTTGTTCTTCTAGGTTGGAACGTTCGTTTACAGTAGCAGTTTTTTATATTTAGGTTTCACTATGGTCTCTCCTATAAGATAGAAGAATTTGGAACTCTAAAATCCAACCTGGTTTGTAGTACATCTTTGAATATTGACAAAATAAAGGAGTTCTCACTTTTGTCTCTATGGTTTTTTCCTCTTCAAGTAGCCCTAGGCACAGACTGTGGAAAAGCAGTTCATTGAGAGGGGTTGCCAAGCTTCTAAGAAATAACGAGTTCTGAAATACCAGCAAATATTTTTCACCCAATCTTGATGATTCTTGGTGGTAATGATCAGTACACAAATCCCGCTTGGCCCACCAAATTTTCTTCTTCTAAGTTGAAGCGTTCGTTTAGAGTGGCAGTTTTTATTTTTAGGGTTCACTCTGTTCTCTCCTATATGGATAGATGAATTTGGAACTCTAAATCCAACATGTTGTGTAGTAGCTCTTTGAAACTTGACAAAATAAAGGAGTTCTCACATTTGGCTCTATGGTTTGTTTCCTCTTCAAGTAGCCCAAGCACAGACCGTGGAAAAGCACTTTCATTAAGAGGGGTTGCCAAGCTTCTAAAAAATAACGAGTTTCAGAAATACCAGCAAAAATTTTTCATCCAATTTTGATGATACTTGGTGGTAATGATCAGTACACAAATGCCACTTGGCTCACCAAATTTGTTCTTCTAAGTTGAAGCGTTCGTCTACAGTAGTAAGTTTTAATATTTAGATTTCACTCTGTTCTCTCCTATATAGATAGATGAATTTGGAACTCTAAATCCAACATGGTTTTTAGTTGCTCTTGAAACTTGACAAAATAAAGGAGTTCTCAGTTTAGTCTCTATGGTTTGTTTCCTCTTCAAGTAGCCTTGGCACAGACTGTGGAAAAGCACTTTCCTTGAGAGGGGTTGCCAAGCTTCTAAGAAATAACGAGTTCCGAAATACCAGCAAATATTTTTTCACCCAATCTTCATGATACATTGTCGTAATGATCAGTACACAAATCTCACTTCGCCCACAAAATTTTGTTCGTCTAGGTTGAAGCGTTCGTTTACAGAAGCAGTTTTAACTTTTAGGTTTCACTCTGTTATCTCCTATATAGATAGATGATTTGGAACTCTATATCCGACATGGTTTGTAGTAGATCTTTGAAACTTGACAAAATAAAGAGTTCTCAATTTTGTCTGTATGGTTTGTTTCCTCTTCAAGTAGCCCTATGCACAGACCTTGGAAAATCACTTTCCTTGAGAGGGGTTGGAATCTTCTAAGAAATAACGAGTTTCCGAATACCAGCAAATATTTTTTCACCCAATCTTGATGATACGTGGAGGTAATGACAAGTACACAAATCCCACTTGGCTCACCAAATTTTGTACTTCTAGGTTGAAGCGTTCGTTTACAGTAGCAGTTTATATATTTAGGTATTCCTCTGTTCTCTCCTAATATAGATAGATGAATTTGGAACTCTAAATCCAACTTGGTGTGTAGTAGCTCTTTGAAACTTGACAAAATAAAGGAGTTCTCAATTTTGTTTCTATGGATTGTTTCCTCTTCAAGTAGCCCTAGGCACAGAAGGTGAAAAAGCACTTTCATTAAGAGGGGTTGCCAAGCTTCTAAGACATAACGAGTTTCAGAATACCAGCAAATTTATTTTTTCATCCAAATTTGATTTATACTTGGAGGTAATGATCAGTACACAAATGCCACTTGGCTCACCGAATTTTGTTCTTCTAGGTAGAAGCGTTCGTCTACAGTAGCAGTTTATATATTTTAGGTTTCCCTCTGTTCTCTCCTATATAGATAGATGAATTTGGAACCCTAAATACAACATGGCTTGTAGTAGCTCTTTTGAAACTGACAAAATAAAGGAGTTCTCAGTTTTGTCTGGAATGGTTTGTTTCCGCCTCAAGTAGTTCTATTCAGAGACTGTGGAAAAGCACTTTCATTGAGAGGGGTTGCCAAGCTTCCGAGAAATATACGAGTTTCCGAAATACCAGCAAAATTTTTTCACCTAATCTTGAGATACGTGGTGGTAATGATAGTACACAAATCCCACTTGGCTCACCAAATTTTCTTCTTCTATGTTGAAGCGTTCATTTACAATAGCAGTTTTTATTTTTATGTTTCACCCTGTTCTCTCCTATATAGATAGATGATTTGGAATTCTAAATCCAACATGGTTTGTAGTAGCTCTTGGATACTTGACAAAATAAAGGAGTTCTCAGTTTTGTCTCTATGGTTTGTTTCCTCTTCAAGTAGCCCTAGGCACAGACTATGGAAAAGCACTTTCATTGAGAGTGTTTGCCAAGCTTCTAAGAAATAACGAGTTTCTGAAGTACCAGCAAATATTTTTTCACCCAATCTAGATGATACTTGTGGGTAATGATCAGTACACAAATCCCACGTGGCTCACCAAATTTTGTTCTTCTATTTTGAAGCGTTCCTTTACACTAGCAGTTTTTATTTTTAGGTTTCACTCTGTTCTCTCCTATATAGATAGATGAATTTGGAACTCTAAATCCAACATTGTTTGTAGTAGCTCTTTGAAACTTGAAAAAATAAAGGAGTACTCAGTTTTGTCTCTATGGTTTGTTTCCTCTTCAAGTAGCCTTGGCACATACAGTGGAAAAGCGCTTTCATTGACAGGGGTTGCCAAGCTTCTAAGAAATAACGAGTTTCTGAAAAACCAGGAAATATTTTTTCACCCAATCTTCATGATACATTGTCGTAATGATCAGTACACAAATCTCACTTCGCCCACCAAATTTTGTTCTTCTAGGTTGAAGCGTTCGTTTACAGAAGCAGTTTTTATATTTAAGTTTCACTATGGTCTCTCCTATATATATAGATGAATTCTAACTCTAAATCCCACCTGGTTTGTAGTAGATCTTCGAAACTTGACAAAATAAAGAGTTCTCAGTTTTGTCTCTATGGTTTGTTTCCTCTTCAAGTAGCCCTAGGCACAGACTCTGGAAAAGCAGTTTCATTGAGAGGGGTTGCTAAGCTTCTAAGAAATAACGAGTTTCTGAAATACCAGCAAATATTTTTTCACCCAATCTTGATGATACTTGGTGGTAATGATCAGTACACAAATCCCGGTTGGCTCACCAAACTTTCTTCTTCTAGGTTGAAGCGTTCGTTTAGAGTGGCAGTTTTTATTTTTAGAGTTCACTCTGTTCTCTCCTATATAGATAGATGAATTTGGAGGTCTAAATCCAACATGGTTTTTAGTTGCTCATTGAAATTTGACAAAATAAAGGAGTTCTCAGTTTAGTCTCTATGGTTTGTTTCCTCTTCAAGTAGCCTTGGCACATACAGTGGAAAAGCGCTTTCATTGACAGGGGTTGCCAAGCTTCTAAGAAATAACGAGTTTCTGAAAAACCAGGAAATATTTTTTCACCCAATCTTCATGATACATTGTCGTAATGATCAGTACACAAATCTCACTTCGCCCACCAAATTTTCTTCTTCTAGGTTGAAGCGTTCGTTTACAGAAGCAGTTTTTATTTTTAGGTTTCACTCTGTTCTCTCCTATATAGATAGATGAATTTGGAACTCTAAATCCGACATGGTTTGTAGTAGATCTTTGAAACTTGACAAAATAAAGGAGTTCTCAGTTTTGTCTCTATGGTTTGTTTCCTCTTCAAGTAGCCCTAGGCACAGACCTTGGAAAGCCACTTTCCTTGAGACGGGTTGGAAGCTTCTAAGAAATAACGAGTTTCCGAAATACCAGCAAATATTTTTTCACCCAATCTTGATGATACGTGGTGGTAATGACAAGTACACAAATCCCACTTGGCTCACCAAATTTTGTTCTTCTTGGTTGAAGCGTTCGTTTACAGTAGCAGTTTATATATTTAGGTTTCCCTCTGTTCTCTCCTATATTGATAGATGAATTTGGAACTCTAAATCCAACATGTTGTGTAGTAGCTCTTTGAAACTTGACAAAATAAAGGAGTTCTCACTTTTGTCTCTATGGTTTGTTACCTCTTCAAGTAGCCCAAGCACAGACGGTGGAAAAGCACTTTCATTAAGAGGGGTTGCCAAGCTTCCAAGAAATAACGAGTTTCAGAAATACCAGCAAAAATTTTTTCATCCAATTTTGATGATACTTGGTGGTAATGATCAGTACACAAATGCCACTTGGCTCACCAAATTTTGTTCTTCTAGGTTGAAGCGTTCGTCTACAGTAGCAGTTTTTATATTTAGGTTTCCCTCTGTTCTCTCCAATAAAGATAGATTAATTTGGAACTCTAAATACAACATGTTTTGTAGTCGCTCTTTGAAACTTGACAAAATAAAGGAGTTCTCAGTTTCGTCTGAATGGTTTGTTTCCGCTTCAAGTAGCCCTATGCAGAGACTGTGGAAAAGCACTTTCATTGAGAGGGGTTGCCAAGCTTCCAAGAAATTACGAGTCCGAAATACCAGCAAATATTTTTTCACCTAATCTTGATGATACGTGGTGGTAATGACAGTACACTAATCCCACTTGGCTCACCAAATTTTTGTTCTTCTAGGTTGAAGCGTTCATTTACAATAGCAGTTTTTATTTTTATGTTTCACTCTGTTCTCTAATATAGATGGATCGAATATTTGGAATTCTAAATCCAACATGGTTTGTAGTAGCTCTTTGAAACTTGACAAAATAAAGGAGTTCTCAGTTTTGTCTCTATGGTTTGTTTCCTCTTCAAGTAGCCCTAGGCACAGACCTTGGAAAAGCACTTTCATTGAGAGGGGTTGCCAAGCTTCTAAGAAATAACGAGTTTCCGAAATACCAGCAAATATTTTTTCACCTATCTTAATGATACTTGGTGGTAATGATCAGTACACAAATCCCACTTGGCTCACATAATTTTGTTCTTCTAGTCAGAAGCATTCGTCTACAGTAGCAGTTTTTATATTTGTGTTTCACTCTGTTCTCTCCTATAGAGATAGATGAATTTGGAACTCTAAATCCAACATGGTTTGTAATAGCTCTTTGAAACTTGAACAAATAAAGGAGGTCTCAGTTTTGTCTCTATGATTTGTTTCCGCTTCAAGTAGCCCTAGGCACAGACTATGGAAAAGCACTTTCATTGAGAGTGGTTGCCAAGATTCTAAGAAATAAAGATTTTCCGAATTACCAGCAAATATTTTTTCACCTATCTTGATGATACTTCGTGGTAATGATCAGTACACAAATCCCACTGGGCTCACCAAATTTTGTTCTTCTAGGCTGAAGCGTTCGTTTACAATAGCACTTTTTATTTTTGGTTTCACTCTGTTCTCTCCTATATAGATAGATGAATTTGGGACTCTATATCCAACATGGTTTGTAGTAGCTCTTTGAAACTTGAAAAAATAAAGGAGTTCTCAGTTTTGTCTCTATGGTTTGTTTATTCTTCATGTAGCGCTAGGCACAGACTGTGGAAAAGCACTTTCATTGAGAAAGGTTGCCAAGCTTCTACGAAATAACGAGTTTCCAAAATACCAGCAAGTATTTTTTAACCCAATCTTGATGATACTTGGTTGTAATGATCAGTACACAAATCCCACTTGGCTCACCAAATTGTGTTCTTCTAAGTTGAAGCGTTCGTCTACAGTATCCGTTTATATATTTAGGTTTCACTCTGTTTTCTCCTATATAGATAGATGAATTTGGAACTCTAAATGCAACATGGATTGTAGTAGCTCTTTGAAACTTGAGAAAATAAAGAAGTTCTCAGTTTTGTCTCTATGGTTTGTTTCCTCTTCAAGTAGCCCTAGGCACAGACTATGGAAAAGCACTTTCATTGAGAGTGTTTGCCAAGCTTCTAAGAAATAACGATTTTCGGAAGTACCAGCAAATATTTTTTCACCCAATCTAGATGATACTTGTGGGTAATGATCAGTACACATATCCCACGTGGCTCACCAAATTTTGTTCTTCGATGTTGAAGCGTTCGTTTACACTAGCAGTTTTTATTTTTAGGTTTCACTCTGTTCTCTCCTATATAGATAGATGAATTTGGAACTCTAAATCCAACATTGTTTGTAGTAGCTCTTTGAAACTTGAAAAAATAAAGGAGTTCTCAGTTTTGTCTCTATGGCTTGTTTCCTCTTCAAGTAGCCCTAGGCACAGACTCTGGAAAAGCACTTTCATTGAGAGGGGTTGCCAAGCTTCTACGAAATAACGAGTTTCCGAAATACCAGCAAATATTTTTTCACCCAATCTTGATGATACTTGGTGGTAATGATCAGTACACAAATCCCACTGGGCTCACCAACTTTTGTTCTTCTAGGTTGAAACATTCGTTTACAGTAGCAGTTTTTATATTTAGGTTTCACTATGGTCTCTCCTATATATATAGATGAATATGGAACTCTAAATCCAACCTGGTTTGTAGTAGATCTTCGAAACTTGACAAAATAAAGGAGTTCTCAGTTTTGTCTCTATGGTTTGTTTCCTCTTCAAGTAGCCCTAGGCACAGACTCTGGAAAAGCAGTTTCATTGAGAGGCGTTGCCAAGCTTCTAAGAAATAACGAGTTTCCGAAATACCAGCAAACATTTTTTCACCCAATCTTGATGATACTTGGTGGTAATGATCAGTACACAAATCCCGGTTGGCTCACCAAACTTTCTTCTTCTAGGTTGAGCGTTCGTTTAGAGTGGCAGTTTTTATTTTTAGGGTTCACTCTGTTCTCTCCTATATAGATAGATGAATTTGGAGGTCTAAATCCAACATGGTTTTTAGTTGCTCTTTGAAATTTGACAAAATAAAGGAGTTCTCAGTTTAGTCTCTATGGTTTGTTTCCTCTTCAAGTAGCCTTTTCACAGACTGTGGAAAAGCACTTTCATTGACAGGGGTTGCCAAGCTTCTAAGAAATAACGAGTTTCTGAAAAACCAGGAAATATTTTTTCACCCAATCTTCATGATACATTGTCGTAATGATCAGTACACAAATCTCACTTCGCCCACCAAATTTTGTTCTTCTAGGTTGAAGCGTTCGTTTACAGAAGCAGTTTTTATTTTTAGGTTTCACTCTGTTCTCTCCTATATAGATAGATGAATTTGGAATTCTAAATCCGACATGGTTTGTAGTAGATCATTGAAACTTGACAAAATAAAGGAGTTCTCAGTTTTGTCTCTATGGTTTGTTTCCTCTTCAAGTAGCCCGAGGCACAGACCTTGGAAACTCACTTTCCTTGAGAGGGGTTGAAAGCTTCAAAGAAATAACGAGTTTCTGAAATACCAGCAAATATTTTTTCACCCAATCTTGATGATACGTGGTGGTAATGACAAGTACACAAATCCCACTTGGCTCACCAAATTTTGTTCTTCTAGGTTGAAGCGTTCGTTTACAGTAGCAGTTTATATATTTAGGTTTCCCTCTGTTTTCTCCTATATTGATAGATGAATTTGGAACTCTAAATCCAACATGTTGTGTAGTAGCTCTTTGAAACTTGACAAAATAAAGGAGTTCTCAGTTTTGTCTGAATGCTTTGTTTCCGCTTCAAGTAGCCCTATGCAGAGACTGTGGAAAAGCACTTTCATTGAGAGGTGTTGCCAAGCTTCCAGGAAATTACGAGTCCGACATACAAGCAAATATTTTTTCACCTAATCTTGATGATACGTGTTGGTAATGACAGTACACAAATCCCACTTGGCTCACCAAATTTTGTTCTTCTAGGTTGAAGCGTTCATTTACAATAGCAGTTTTTATTTTTATGTTTCACTCTGTTCTCTAATATAGATAGATCGATGATTTTTAATTCTAAATCCAACATGGTTTGTAGTCGCTCTTTGAAACTTGACAAAATAAAGGAGTTCTCAGTTTTGTCTCTATGGTTTGTTTCCTCTTCAAGTAGCCCTAGGCACAGACCTTGGAAAAGCACTTTCATTGAGAGGGGTGGCCAAGCTTCTAAGAAATAACGAGTTTCCGAAATACCAGCAAATATTTTTTCACCTATCTTGATGATACTTGGTGGTAATGATCAGTACACAAATCCCACTTGGCTCACATAATTTTGTTCTTCTAGGCAGAAGCGTTAGTCTACAGTAGCAGTTTTTATATTTGGGTTTCACTCTGTTCTCTCCTATATAGATAGATAAATTTGGAACTCTAAATGCAACATGGTTTGTAATAGCTCTTTGAAACTTGAAAAAATAAAGGAGGTCTCAGTTTTGTCTCTATGATTTGTTTCCGCTTCAAGTAGCCCTAGGCACAGACTATGGAAAAGCACTTTCATTTAGGGTGGTTTCCAAGATTCTAAGAAATAAAGATTTTCCGAAATACCAGCAAATATTTTTTCACCTATCTTGATGATACTTCGTGGTAATGATCAGTACACAAATCCCACTGGGCTCACCAAATTTTGTTCTTCTAGGCTGAAGCGTTCGTTTACAATAGCACTTTTTATTTTTGGTTTCACTCTGTTCTCTCCTATATAGATAGATGAATTTGGGACTCTATATCCAACATGGTTTGTAGTAGCTCTTTGAAACTTGAAAAAATAAAGGAGTTCTCAGTTTTGTCTCTATGGTTTGTTTTTTCTTCATGTAGCGCTAGGCACAGACTGTGGAAAAGCACTTTCATTGAGAAAGGTTGCCAAGCTTCTACGAAATAACGAGTTTCCAAAATACCAGCAAATATTTTTAACCCAATCTTGATGATACTTGGTTGTAATGATCAGTACACAAATCCCACTTGGCTCACCAAATTGTGTTCTTCTAGGTTGAAGCGTTCGTCTACAGTAGCAGTTTATATATTTAGGTTTCACTCTGTTTTCTCCTATATAGATAGATGAATTTGGAACTCTAAATCCAACCTGGTTTGTAGTAGATCTTCGAAACTTGACAAAATAAAGGAGTTCTCAGTTTTGTCTCTATGATTTTTTTCCACTTCAAGTAGCCCTATGCAGAGACTGTGGAAAAGCACTTTCATTGAGAGGTGTTGCCAAGCTTCCAAGAAATTACGAGTCCGACATACAAGCAAATATTTTTTCACCTAATCTTGATGATATGTGTTGGTAATGACAGTACACAAATCCCACTTGGCTCACCAAATTTTGTTCTTCTAGGTTGAAGCGTTCATTTACAATAGCAGTTTTTATTTTTATGTTTCACTCTGTTCTCTAATATAGATAGATCGATGATTTTTAATTCTAAATCCAACATGGTTTGTATTCGCTCTTTGAAACTTGACAAAATAAAGGAGTTCTCAGTTTTGTCTCTATGGTTTGTTTCCTCTTCAAGTAGCCCTAGGCACAGACCTTGGAAAAGCACTTTCATTGAGAGGGGTGGCCAAGCTTCTAAGAAATAACGAGTTTCCGAAATACCAGCAAATATTTTTTCACCTATCTTGATGATACTTGGTGGTAATGATCAGTACACAAATCCCACTTGGCTCACATAATTTTGTTCTTCTAGGCAGAAGCGTTAGTCTACAGTAGCAGTTTTTATATTTGGGTTTCACTCTGTTCTCTCCTATATAGATAGATAAATTTGGAACTCTAAATGCAACATGGTTTGTAATAGCTCTTTGAAACTTGAAAAAATAAAGGAGGTCTCAGTTTTGTCTCTATGATTTGTTTCCGCTTCAAGTAGCCCTAGGCACAGACTATGGAAAAGCACTTTCATTTAGGGTGGTTGCCAAGATTCTAAGAAATAAAGATTTTCCGAATTACCAGCAAATATTTTTTCACCTATCTTGATGATACTTCGTGGTAATGATCAGTACACAAATCCCACTGGGCTCACCAAATTTTGTTCTTCTAGGCTGAAGCGTTCGTTTACAATAGCACTTTTTATTTTTGGTTTCACTCTGTTCTCTCCTATATAGATAGATGAATTTGGGACTCTATATCCAACATGGTTTGTAGTAGCTCTTTGAAACTTGAAAAAATAAAGGAGTTCTCAGTTTTGTCTCTATGGTTTGTTTTTTCTTCATGTAGCGCTAGGCACAGACTGTGGAAAAGCACTTTCATTGAGAAAGGTTGCCAAGCTTCTACGAAATAACGAGTTTCCAAAATACCAGCAAATATTTTTAACCCAATCTTGATGATACTTGGTTGTAATGATCAGTACACAAATCCCACTTGGCTCACCAAATTGTGTTCTTCTAGGTTGAAGCGTTCGTCTACAGTAACAGTTTATATATTTAGGTTTCACTCTGTTTACTCCTATATAGATAGATGAATTTGGAACTCTAAATCCAACCTGGTTTGTAGTAGATCTTCGAAACTTGACAAAATAAAGGAGTTCTCAGTTTTGTCTCTATGGTTTGTTTCCTCTTCAAGTAGCCCTAGGCACAGACTCTGGAAAAGCACTTTCATTGAGAAAGGTTGCCAAGCTTCTACGAAATAACGAGTTTCCAAAATACCAGCAAATATTTTTAACCCAATCTTGATGATACTTGGTTGTAATGATCAGTACACAAATCCCACTTGGCTCACCAAATTGTGTTCTTCTAGGTTGAAGCGTTCGTGTACAGTAGCAGTTTATATATTTAGGTTTCACTCTGTTTTCTCCTATATAGATAGATGAATTTGGAACTCTAAATGCAACATGGATTGTAGTAGCTCTTTGAAACTTGAGAAAATAAAGAAGTTCTCAGTTTTGTCTCTATGATTTTTTTCCGATTCATTTAGCCCTAAGCAAAGACTGTGGAAAAGCACTTTCATTGAGATGGGTTGCCACTCTTCCAAGACATTACGATTTTCCGAAGTACTAGCAAATATTTTTTCACCCAATCTTGATGATACTTGGTGGTAATGATCAGTACACAACTCCCACTTGGCTCACCAAATTTTCATCTTCTAGGTTGAAGCGTTCGTTTACAGTAGCAGTTTTTATTTTTAGGTTTCACTCTGGTCTCTCCTGTATTGATAGATGAATTTGGAAATCTAAATCCAACATGGTTTGTAGTAGCTATGTGAAACTTGACAAAATAAAAGAGTTCTCAGTTTTGTCTCTGTGGTTTGTTTTCTCTTCAAGTAGCCCTAGGCACAGACTGTGGAAAAGCACTTTCATTGAGAGGGGTTGCCAAACTTCCAAGAAATAACGAGTTTCCGAAATACCAGCAAATATTTTTTCACCCAATCTTGATGATACTTGGTTGTAATGATCGGTTCAAAAATCCCACTTGGCTCACCAAATTTTGTTCTTCTAGGTTGAAGCGTTCGTCTACCGTAGCAGTTTTTATATTTAGGTTTCACTCTGTTCTCTCCTATATAGACAGATGAATTTGGAACTCTAAATCCAACATGGTTTGTAGTAGCTCTTTGAAACTTGACAAAATAAAGGAGTTCTCGTTTTCTCTCTATGATTTGTTTCCTCTTGAAGTAGCCCTAAGCAGAGACTGAGGAAAAGCACTTTCATTGAGAGGGGTTGCCAAGCTTCCAAGAAATTACGAGGTTCAGAAATACCAGCAAATATTTTTTTACCCAATCTTGATGATACCTGGTGGTAATGACAAGTCCAGAAATCCCACTTGGTTCACCAAATATTGTTCTTCTAGGTTGAAGCGTTCATTTACAGTAGCAGTTTTTATATTTAGGTTTCACTCTGTTCTCTGCTATATAGATAGATGAATTTGGAACTCTAAATCCAACATGGTTTGTAGTAGCCCTTTGAAACTTGAAAAAATAAAGGAGTTCTCAGTTTTGTCTCTATTATTTGTTTCCGCTTCATGTAGCCCTAAGCAGAGATTGTGGAAAAGCACTTACATTGAAAGGGGTTGCCAAGCTTCCCAGAAATTACGAGATTCCGAAATTCCAGCAAATATTTTTTCACCCAATCTTTATGATACATGTTGGTAATGACAAGTCCACAATCCCACTTGGCACACCAAATTTTATTCTTCTAGGTTGAAGCGTTGGTTTACAGTAGCAGTTTTTATTTTTATGTTTCACTCTGTTTCTCCTATATAGATAAATGATTTTGGAACTCTAAATCCAACATGGTTTGTAGTAGCTCTTTGAAACTTGACAAAATGAAGGAGTTCTCAGTTTTGTCTCTGTGGTTTGTTTCCTCTTCAAGTAGTCCTAGGCACAGACTGTGGAAAAGCACTGTCATTGAGAGGGGTTGCCAATCTTCTAAGAAATAACGAGTTTCCGAAATTCCAGCAAATATTTTTTTCACCCAATGTTGATGATACTTGGTGGTAATGATCACTACACAAATCACACTTGGCTCACCAAATTTTGTTCTTCCAGGTTCAAGCGTTCGTCTACAGTATCAGTTTTTATATTTAGGTTTCACTCTGTTCTCTGGTATATAGATAGATGAATTTGGAACTCTAAATCCAACATGGTATGTAGTAGCTCCTTGAAACATGCCAAAAATAAGGTGTTCTCAGTTTTGACTGTATGGTTTGTTTCCTCATCAAGTAGCCCTAGCCAGAGACTGTGGAAAAGCAATTTCAGTGAAAGGGGTTGCCAAGCTTATATGAAATAACGAGTTTCCAAAACACCAGGAATTATTTTTTCACCCAATGTTGATGATACTTGGTGGAAATGATCAGTACACAAATCCCACTTGGCTCACCAAATTGTGTTCTTCTAGGTGTAAGCATTCGTCTACAGTAGCAGTTTTTATATTTAGGTTTCACTCTGTTCTCTCCTATATAGATGGATGAATTTGGAACTCTACATCCAAGATGGTTTGTAGTAGCTCTTGGAAACTTGACAAAATAAAGGAGTTCTCAGTTTTGTCTCTATGGTTTGTTTCCTCTTCAAGTAGCCCTGGCACAGACTGTGGAAAAGCACTTTCATTGAGAGGGGTTGCCAAGCTTCCAAAAAATTACGAGTTTCCGAAATACCAGCAAATATTTTTTCACCTAATCTTGATGATACGTGGTGGTAATGATCAGTACACAAATCCCACTTGGCTCACCAAATTTTGTTTTTCTAAGTTGAAGCGTTCTTCTACAGTAGCAGTTTTTATGTTTAGGTTTCACTCTGTTCTCTCGTATATAGATAGATGAATTTGGAACTCTAAATCCAACATGGTTTGTAGTGGCTCTTTGAAACTTGACAAAATAAAGGAGTTCTCAGTTTTGTCTCTATGGTTTGTTTCCTCTTCAAGTAGCCCTAGGCACAGACGGTGGAAAAACACTTTCATTGAGAGGGGTTGCCAAGCTTCCAAGAAATTACCAGTTTCCGAAATACCAGCAAATATTTTTTCATCCAATCTTGATGATACTTGCTGGTAATGATCGGTAGACAAATTCCACTTGACTCACCAAATTTTGTTCTTCTAGGTTGATGCGTTCGTTTTCAGTAGCAGTTTTTATTTTTAGGTTTCACTCTGTTCTCTCCTATAAGGATAGATGAATTTGGATCCCTAAAATCAACATGGTTTGTAGTAGCTCTTTGAAACTTTATAAAATAAAGGAGTTCTCAGTTTTTTCTCTATGGTTTGTTTCCTCTTCAAGTAGCCCTGGCACAGACTGTGGAAAAGCACTTTCATTGAGAGGGGTTGCCAAGCTTCTAAAAAATAACGAGTTTCCGAATTACCAGCAAATATTTTTTCACCCAATCTTGATGATATTTGGTGGTGAAGATCGGTACACAAATTCCACTTGGCTCACCAAATTTTGTTCTTCTAGGTTGAAGCATTCGTCTACAGTAGCAGTATTTATATTTAGGTTTCACTGTGTTCTCTCCTATATAGATAGATGAATTTGGAACTCTAAATCCAATATGGTTTGTAGTAGCTCTTTGAAACTTGACAATGTAAAGGAGTTCTCAGTTTTCTCTCTATGATTTGTTTCCGCTTCAAGTAGCCCTAAGCAGAGACTGTGGAAAAGCACTTTCATTGAGAGGGGTTGCCAAGCTTCCAAGAAATTACGAGGTTCAGAAATACCACCAAATATTTTTTCACCCAACCTTGATGATACGTGGTGGTAATGACAAGTCCACTAATCCCACTTGGCTCACCAAATTTTGTTCTTCTACGTTGACGCGTTCGTCTACAGTAGCTGTTTTTATATTTAGGTTTCACTCTGGTCTCTCCTATATTGATAGATGAATTTGGAAATCTAAATCCAACATGGTTTGTAGTAGCTATTTGAAACGTGACAAAATAAAAGAGTTCTCAATTTTGTCTCTGTGGTTTGTTTTGTCTTCAAGTAGCCCTAGGCACAGACTGTGGAAAAGCACTTTCATTGAGAGGGGTTGCCAAACTTCCAAGAAATAACGAGTTTCCGAAATATCAGCAAATATTTTTTCACCCAATCTTGATGATACTTGGTGGTAATGATCGGTTCAAAATTCCCACTTGGCTCACCAAATTTTTTCTTCTAGGTGGAAGCGTTCGTCTACAGTAGCAGGTTTCATATTTAGGTTTCACTCTGTTCTCTCCTATAGAGAAAGATGAATTTGGAACTCTAAATCCAACGTGGTTTGTAGTAGCCCTTTCAAACTTGAAAAAATAAAGGAGTTCTCAGTTTTGTCTCTATTATTTGTTTCCGCTTCAAGTAGCCCTAAGCAGAGACTGTGGAAAAGCACTTACATTGAAAGGGGTTGCCAAGCTTCCCAGAAATTACGAGATTCCGAAATTCCAGCAAATATTTTTTCACCAAATCTTGACGATACTTGGTGGTAAGGACAAGTACACAAATCCCACTTGGCTCACCAAATTCTATTCTTCTAGGTTGAAGCGTTCGTCTACAGTAGCAGTTTTTATGTTTAGGTTTCACTCTGTTCTCTGCTATATAGATAGATGAATTTGGAACTCTAAATGCAACATGGTTTGTAGCAGCTCTTTGAAACTTGAAAAAATAAAGGAGTTCTAAGTTTTGTCTCTATGGTTTGTTTCATCTTCAAGTAGCCCTGGCACAGACTGAGGGAAAGCACTTTCATTGAGAGGGGTGGCCAAGCTTCTAAGAAATAACGAGTTTCCGAAATACCAGCAAATATTTTTTCACCCAATCTTGATGATACTTGGTGGTAAGGACAAGTACACAAATCCCACTTGGCTCACCAAATTTTGGTCTTCTAGGTTGAACCGTTCGTCTACAGTAGCAGTTTTTATGTTTAGGTTTCACTCTGTTCTCTTCTATATAGATAGATTAATTTGGAACTCAAAATCCAACATGGTTTGTAGTAGCTCTTTGAAACTTGAAAAAATAAAGGAGTTCTCAGTTTTGTCTCTATGGTTTGTTTCCGCTTTAAGTAGCCCTATGCAGAGACTGTGGACAAGCACTTTCATTGAGAGGGGTTGCCAAGCTTCCAAGAAATTACGATTTTCCGAAATACCAGCAAATATTTTTTCACCCAATCTTGATGATACTTGGTGGTAAGGACAAGTACACAAATCCCACTTGGCTCACCAAATTTTGTTCTTCTAGGTTGAAGCGTTCGTTTACAGTAGCAGTTTTTATTGTTAGGTTTCACTCTGTTCTCTCCTATATAGATAGATGAATTTGGAACTCAAAATCCAACATGGTTTGTAGTAGCTCTTTGAAACTTGAAAAAATATAGGAGTTCTCAGTTTTGTCTCTATGGTTTGTTTCCTCTTCAAGTAGCCCTGGCACAGACTGAGGGAACGCACTTTAATTGAGAGGGGTGGCCAAGATTCTAAGAAATAAGGAGTTTCCGAAATACCAGCAAATATTTTTTCACCCAATCATGATGATACTTGGTGGTAAGGACAAGTACACAAATCCCACTTGGCTCACCAAATTTTGTTCTTCTAGGTTGAAGCGCTCATCTACAGTAGCTGTTTTTATATTTAGGTTTCACTCTGTTCTCTGCTATATAGATAGATGAATTTGAAACTCTGAATACAACATGGTTTGTAGTACCTCTTTGAAACTTGACAAAAGAAAGGAGTTCTCAGTTTTCTCTCTATGGTTTGTTTCCTCTTCAATTAGCCCTAGGCATCGACGGTGGAAAAGCACTTTCATTGAGAGGGGTTGCCAAGCTTCTAAGAAATAACGAGTTTCCGAAATACCTGAAAATATTTTTTCACCCAAAGTTGATGATACTTGGTGGTAATGATCAGTACACAAACCCCACTTGGCTCACCAAATTTTGTTCTTTTAGGTTGAAGCGTTCATCTACAGTAGCTGTGTTTATATTTAGGTTTCACTCTGTTCTCTGCTATATAGATAGATGAATTTGGAACTCTAAATCCAACATGGTTTGTAGTGGCTCTTTGAAAGGTGACAAAATAAAAGAGTTCTCAGTTTTCTCTCTATGGTTTCTTTCCTCTTCAAGTAGCCCTAGGCACAGACTGTGGAAAAAATCACTTTCATTGAGAGGGGTTGCCAAGCTTCTAAGAAATAACGAGTTTCCGAAATACCAGCAAATATTTTTTCACCCAATCTTGATGATACTTGGTGGTAATGACAAGTACACAAATCCCACTTGGCTCACCAAATTTTGTTCTTCTAGGTTGAAATGTTCGTCTACAGTGGCAGTTTTTATGTTTAGGTTTCACTCTGTTCTCTCCTATATGGATAGATGAATTTGGAACTCTAAATCCAACATGGTTTGTAGTAGCTCTTTGAAACTTGAAAAAATAAAGGTGTTCTCAGTTTTGTCTCTATGGTTTGTTTCCGCTTCAAGTAGCCCTATGCAGAGACTGTGGACAAGCACTTTCAAAGAGAGGGGTTGCCAAACTTCCAAGAAATTACGATTTTCCGAAATACCAGCAAATATTTTTTCACCCAATCTTGATGATACTTGGTGGTAATGACAAGTCCACAAATTCCACTTGGCTCACCAAATTTTGTTCTTCTAGGTTGAAGCGTTCGTTTACAGTAGCAGTTTTTATTTTTAGGTTTCACTCTGTTCTCTTTTATAAAGATAGATGAATTTGGAACTCTAAATCCAAGATGGTTTGTAGTGGCTCTTTGAAACTTGACAAAATAAAGGAGTTCTCAGTTTTGTCTCTATGGTTTGTTTCCGCTTCAAGTAGCCCTATGCAGAGACTGTGGACAAGCACTTTCATTGAGAGGGGTTGCCAAGCTTCTAAGAAATTACGAGTTTCCGAAATACCAGCAAATATTTTTTCACCCAATGTTGATGATACTTGGTGGTAATGATCACTACACAAAACCCAATTGGCTCACCAAATTTTGTTCTTCTTGGTTGAACCGTTCGTCTACACTAGCAGTTTTTATATTTAGGTTTCACTCTGTTCCCTTCTATATAGATAGATTAATTTGGAACTCTAAATCCAACATGGTTTGTAGTAGCTCTTTGAAACTTGACAAAATATAGGAGTTCTCAGTTTTGTCTCTACGGTTTGTTTCCGCTTCAAGTAGCCCTATGCAGAGACTGTGGACAAGCACTTTCATTGAGAGGGGTTGCCAAGCTTCCAAGAAATTACGATTTTCCGAAATACCAGCAAATATTTTTTCACCCAATGTTGATGATACTTGGTGGTAATGATCAGTACACAAACACCACTTGGCTCACCAAATTTTGTTCTTCTAGGTTGAAGCGTTCGTCTACAGTAGCAGTTTTTATGTTTAGGTTTCACTCTGTTCTCTGCTATATAGATAGATGAATTTGGAACTCTAAATGCAACATGGTTTGTAGCAGCTCTTTGATACTTGAAAAAATAAAGGAGTTCTCAGTTTTGTCTCTATGGTTTGTTTCTTCTTCAAGTAGCCCTGGCACAGACTGAGGGAAAGCACTTTCATTGAGAGGGGTGGCCAAGCTTCTAAGAAATAACGAGTTTCCGAAATACCAGCAAATATTTTTTCACCCAATCTTGATGATACTTGGTGGTAAGGACAAGTACACAAATCCCACTTGGCTCACCAAATTTTGTTCTTCTAGGTTGAACCGTTCGTCTACAGTAGCCGTTTTTATGTTTAGGTTTCACTCTGTTCTCTTCTATATAGATAGATGAATTTGGAACTCTAAATCCAACATGGTTTGTAGTAGCTCTTTGAAACTTGAAAAAATAAAGGAGTTCTCAGTTTTGTCTCTATGGTTTGTTTCTGCTTCAAGTAGCCCTATGCAGAGACTGTGGACAAGCACTTTCATTGAGAGGGGTTGCCAAGCTTCCAAGAAATTACGATTTTCCGAAATACCAGCAAATATTTTTTCACCCAATCTTGATGATACTTGGTGGTAATGACAAGTACACAAGTCCCACTTGACTCACCAAATTTTGTTCTTCTAGGTTGAAGAGTTCGTTTACAGTAGCAGTTTTTATTTTTAGGTTTCACTCTGTTCTCTCCTATATAGAGAGATGAATTTGGAACTCTAAATCCAACATGGTTTGTTTCAGCTCTTTGAAACTTGAAAAAATAAAGGAGTTCTCAGTTTTGTCTCTATGGTTTGTTTCATCTTCAAGTAGCCCTGGCACAGACTGAGGGAAAGCACTTTCATTGAGAGGGGTGGCCAAGATTCTAAGAAATAAGGAGTTTCCGAAATACCAGCAAATATTTTTTCACCCAATCATGATGATACTTGGTGGTAAGGACAAGTACACAAATCCCACTTGGCTCACCAAATTTTGTTCTTCTAGGTTGAAGCGCTCATCTACAGTAGCTGTTTTTATATTTAGGTTTCACTCTGTTCTCTGCTATATAGATAGATGAATTTGAAACTCTGAATACAACATGGTTTGTAGTACCTCTTTGAAACTTGACAAAAGAAAGGAGTTCTCAGTTTTCTCTCTATGGTTTGTTTCCTCTTCAATTAGCCCTAGGCATCGACGGTGGAAAAGCACTTTCATTGAGAGGGGTTGCCAAGCTTCTAAGAAATAACGAGTTTCCGAAATACCTGAAAATATTTTTTCACCCAAAGTTGATGATACTTGGTGGTAATGATCAGTACACAAACCCCACTTGGCTCACCAAATTTTGTTCTTTTAGGTTGAAGCGTTCATCTACAGTAGCTGTTTTTATATTTAGGTTTCACTCTGTTCTCTGCTATATAGATAGATGAATTTGGAACTCTAAATCCAACATGGTTTGTAGTGGCTCTTTGAAAGGTGACAAAATAAAAGAGTTCTCAGTTTTCTCTCTATGGTTTCTTTCCTCTTCAAGTAGCCCTAGGCACAGACTGTGGAAAAAATCACTTTCATTGAGAGGGGTTGCCAAGCTTCTAAGAAATAACGAGTTTCCGAAATACCAGCAAATATTTTTTCACCCAATCTTGATGATACTTGGTGGTAATGACAAGTACACAAATCCCACTTGGCTAACCAAATTTTGTTCTTCTAGGTTGAAATGTTCGTCTACAGTGGCAGTTTTTATGTTTAGGTTTCACTCTGTTCTCTCCTATATGGATAGATGAATTTGGAACTCTAAATCCAACATGGTTTGTAGTAGCTCTTTGAAACTTGAAAAAATAAAGGTGTTCTCAGTTTTGTCTCTATGGTTTGTTTCCGCTTCAAGTAGCCCTATGCAGAGACTGTGGACAAGCACTTTCAAAGAGAGGGGTTGCCAAACTTCCAAGAAATTACGATTTTCTGAAATACCAGCAAATATTTTTTCACCCAATCTTGATGATACTTGGTGGTAATGACAAGTCCACAAATTCCACTTGGCTCACCAAATTTTGTTCTTCTAGGTTGAAGCGTTCGTTTACAGTAGCAGTTTTTATTTTTAGGTTTCACTCTGTTCTCTCCTATAAAGATAGATGAATTTGGAACTCTAAATCCAAGATGGTTTGTAGTGGCTCTTTGAAACTTGACAAAATAAAGGAGTTCTCAGTTTTGTCTCTATGGTTTGTTTCCGCTTCAAGTAGCCCTATGCAGAGACTGTGGACAAGCACTTTCATTGAGAGGGGTTGCCAAGCTTCTAAGAAATTACGAGTTTCCGAAATACCTGAAAATATTTTTTCACCCAAAGTTGATGATACTTGGTGGTAATGATCAGTACACAAACCCCACTTGGCTCACCAAATTTTGTTCTTTTAGGTTGAAGCGTTCATCTACAGTAGCTGTTTTTATATTTAGGTTTCACTCTGTTCTCTGCTATATAGATAGATGAATTTGGAACTCTAAATCCAACATGGTTTGTAGTGGCTCTTTGAAAGGTGACAAAATAAAAGAGTTCTCAGTTTTCTCTCTATGGTTTCTTTCCTCTTCAAGTAGCCCTAGGCACAGACTGTGGAAAAAATCACTTTCATTGAGAGGGGTTGCCAAGCTTCTAAGAAATAACGAGTTTCGGAAATACAAGCAAATATTTTTTCACCCAATCTTGATGATACTTAGTGGTAATGACAAGTACACAAATCCCACTTGGCTCACCAAATTTTGTTCTTCTAGGTTGAAATGTTCGTCTACAGTGGCAGTTTTTATGTTTAGGTTTCACTCTGTTCTCTCCTATATGGATAGATGAATTTGGAACTCTAAATCCAACATGGTTTGTAGTAGCTCTTTGAAACTTGAAAAAATAAAGGTGTTCTCAGTTTTGTCTCTATGGTTTGTTTCCGCTTCAAGTAGCCCTATGCAGAGACTGTGGACAAGCACTTTCAAAGAGAGGGGTTGCCAAACTTCCAAGAAATTACGATTTTCCGAAATACCAGCAAATATTTTTTCACCCAATCTTGATGATACTTGGTGGTAATGACAAGTCCACAAATTCCACTTGGCTCACCAAATTTTGTTCTTCTAGGTTGAAGCGTTCGTTTACAGTAGCAGTTTTTATTTTTAGGTTTCACTCTGTTCTCTCCTATAAAGATAGATGAATTTGGAACTCTAAATCCAAGATGGTTTGTAGTGGCTCTTTGAAACTTGACAAAATAAAGGAGTTCTCAGTTTTGTCTCTATGGTTTGTTTCCGCTTCAAGTAGCCCTATGCAGAGACTGTGGACAAGCACTTTCATTGAGAGGGGTTGCCAAGCTTCTAAGAAATTACGAGTTCCGAAATACCTGAAAATATTTTTTCACCCAAAGTTGATGATACTTGGTGGTAATGATCAGTACACAAACCCCACTTGGCTCACCAAATTTTGTTCTTTTAGGTTGAAGCGTTCATCTACAGTAGCTGTTTTTATATTTAGGTTTCACTCTGTTCTCTGCTATATAGATAGATGAATTTGGAACTCTAAATCCAACATGGTTTGTAGTGGCTCTTTGAAAGGTGACAAAATAAAAGAGTTCTCAGTTTTCTCTCTATGGTTTCTTTCCTCTTCAAGTAGCCCTAGGCACAGACTGTGGAAAAAATCACTTTCATTGAGAGGGGTTGCCAAGCTTTTAAGAAATAACGAGTTTCCGAAATACCAGCAAATATTTTTTCACCCAATCTTGATGATACTTGGTGGTAATGACAAGTACACAAATCCCACTTGGCTCACCAAATTTTGTTCTTCTAGGTTGAAATGTTCGTCTACAGTGGCAGTTTTTATGTTTAGGTTTCACTCTGTTCTCTCCTATATGGATAGATGAATTTGGAACTCTAAATCCAACATGGTTTGTAGTAGCTCTTTGAAACTTGAAAAAATAAAGGTGTTCTCAGTTTTGTCTCTATGGTTTGTTTCCGCTTCAAGTAGCCCTATGCAGAGACTGTGGACAAGCACTTTCAAAGAGAGGGGTTGCCAAACTTCCAAGAAATTACGATTTTCCGAAATACCAGCAAATATTTTTTCACCCAATCTTGATGATACTTGGTGGTAATGACAAGTCCACAAATTCCACTTGGCTCACCAAATTTTGTTCTTCTAGGTTGAAGCGTTCGTTTACAGTAGCAGTTTTTATTTTTATGTTTCACTCTGTTCTCTCCTATAAAGATAGATGAATTTGGAACTCTAAATCCAAGATGGTTTGTAGTGGCTCTTTGAAACTTGACAAAATAAAGGAGTTCTCAGTTTTGTCTCTATGGTTTGTTTCCGCTTCAAGTAGCCCTATGCAGAGACTGTGGACAAGCACTTTCATTGAGAGGGGTTGCCAAGCTTCTAAGAAATTACGAGTTTCCGAAATACCAGCAAATATTTTTTCACCCAATGTTGATGATACTTGGTGGTAATGATCACTACACAAAACCCAATTGGCTCACCAAATTTTGTTCTTCTAGGTTGAACTGTTCGTCTACAGTAGCAGTTTTTATATTTAGGTTTCACTCTGTTCTCTTCTATATAGATAGATTAATTTGGAACTCTAAATCCAACATGGTTTGTAGTAGCTCTTTGAAACTTGACAAAATATAGGAGTTCTCAGTTTTGTCTCTACGGTTTGTTTCCGCTTCAAGTAGCCCTATGCAGAGACTGTGGACAAGCACTTTCATTGAGAGGGGTTGCCAAGCTTCCAAGAAATTACGATTTTCCGAAATACCAGCAAATATTTTTTCACCCAATGTTGATGATACTTGGTGGTAATGATCAGTACACAAACACCACTTGGCTCACCAAATTTTGTTCTTCTAAGTTGAAGCGTTCGTCTACAGTAGCAGTTTTTATGTTTAGGTTTCACTCTGTTCTCTGCTATATAGATAGATGAATTTGGAACTCTAAATGCAACATGGTTTGTAGCAGCTCTTTGATACTTGAAAAAATAAAGGAGTTCTCAGTTTTGTCTCTATGGTTTGTTTCTTCTTCAAGTAGCCCTGGCACAGACTGAGGGAAAGCACTTTCATTGAGAGGGGTGGCCAAGCTTCTAAGAAATAACGAGTTTCCGAAATACCAGCAAATATTTTTTCACCCAATCTTGATGATACTTGGTGGTAAGGACAAGTACACAAATCCCACTTGGCTCACCAAATTTTGTTCTTCTAGGTTGAACCGTTCGTCTACAGTAGCCGTTTTTATGTTTAGGTTTCACTCTGTTCTCTTCTATATAGATAGATGAATTTGGAACTCTAAATCCAACATGGTTTGTAGTAGCTCTTTGAAACTTGAAAAAATAAAGGAGTTCTCAGTTTTGTCTCTATGGTTTGTTTCTGCTTCAAGTAGCCCTATGCAGAGACTGTGGACAAGCACTTTCATTGAGAGGGGTTGCCAAGCTTCCAAGAAATTACGATTTTCCGAAATACCAGCAAATATTTTTTCACCCAATCTTGATGATACTTGGTGGTAATGACAAGTACACAAGTCCCACTTGACTCACCAAATTTTGTTCTTCTAGGTTGAAGAGTTCGTTTACAGTAGCAGTTTTTATTTTTAGGTTTCACTCTGTTCTCTCCTATATAGAGAGATGAATTTGGAACTCTAAATCCAACATGGTTTGTTTCAGCTCTTTGAAACTTGAAAAAATAAAGGAGTTCTCAGTTTTGTCTCTATGGTTTGTTTCATCTTCAAGTAGCCCTGGCACAGACTGAGGGAAAGCACTTTCATTGAGAGGGGTGGCCAAGATTCTAAGAAATAAGGAGTTTCCGAAATACCAGCAAATATTTTTTCACCCAATCATGATGATACTTGGTGGTAAGGACAAGTACACAAATCCCACTTGGCTCACCAAATTTTGTTCTTCTAGGTTGAAGCGCTCATCTACAGTAGCTGTTTTTATATTTAGGTTTCACTCTGTTCTCTGCTATATAGATAGATGAATTTGAAACTCTGAATACAACATGGTTTGTAGTACCTCTTTGAAACTTGACAAAAGAAAGGAGTTCTCAGTTTTCTCTCTATGGTTTGTTTCCTCTTCAATTAGCCCTAGGCATCGACGGTGGAAAAGCACTTTCATTGAGAGGGGTTGCCAAGCTTCTAAGAAATAACGAGTTTCCGAAATACCTGAAAATATTTTTTCACCCAAAGTTGATGATACTTGGTGGTAATGATCAGTACACAAACCCCACTTGGCTCACCAAATTTTGTTCTTTTAGGTTGAAGCGTTCATCTACAGTAGCTGTTTTTATATTTAGGTTTCACTCTGTTCTCTGCTATATAGATAGATGAATTTGGAACTCTAAATCCAACATGGTTTGTAGTGGCTCTTTGAAAGGTGACAAAATAAAAGAGTTCTCAGTTTTCTCTCTATGGTTTCTTTCCTCTTCAAGTAGCCCTAGGCACAGACTGTGGAAAAAATCACTTTCATTGAGAGGGGTTGCCAAGCTTCTAAGAAATAACGAGTTTCCGAAATACCAGCAAATATTTTTTCACCCAATCTTGATGATACTTGGTGGTAATGACAAGTACACAAATCCCACTTGGCTAACCAAATTTTGTTCTTCTAGGTTGAAATGTTCGTCTACAGTGGCAGTTTTTATGTTTAGGTTTCACTCTGTTCTCTCCTATATGGATAGATGAATTTGGAACTCTAAATCCAACATGGTTTGTAGTAGCTCTTTGAAACTTGAAAAAATAAAGGTGTTCTCAGTTTTGTCTCTATGGTTTGTTTCCGCTTCAAGTAGCCCTATGCAGAGACTGTGGACAAGCACTTTCAAAGAGAGGGGTTGCCAAACTTCCAAGAAATTACGATTTTCTGAAATACCAGCAAATATTTTTTCACCCAATCTTGATGATACTTGGTGGTAATGACAAGTCCACAAATTCCACTTGGCTCACCAAATTTTGTTCTTCTAGGTTGAAGCGTTCGTTTACAGTAGCAGTTTTTATTTTTAGGTTTCACTCTGTTCTCTCCTATAAAGATAGATGAATTTGGAACTCTAAATCCAAGATGGTTTGTAGTGGCTCTTTGAAACTTGACAAAATAAAGGAGTTCTCAGTTTTGTCTCTATGGTTTGTTTCCGCTTCAAGTAGCCCTATGCAGAGACTGTGGACAAGCACTTTCATTGAGAGGGGTTGCCAAGCTTCCAAGAAATTACTATTTTCCGAAATACCAGCAAATATTTTTTCACCCAATCTTGATGATACTTGGTGGTAATGACAAGTACACAAGTCCCACTTGACTCACCAAATTTTGTTCTTCTAGGTTGAAGAGTTCGTTTACAGTAGCAGTTTTTATTTTTAGGTTTCACTCTGTTCTCTCCTATATAGAGAGATGAATTTGGAACTCTAAATCCAACATGGTTTGTTTCAGCTCTTTGAAACTTGAAAAAATAAAGGAGTTCTCAGTTTTGTCTCTATGGTTTGTTTCATCTTCAAGTAGCCCTGGCACAGACTGAGGGAAAGCACTTTCATTGAGAGGGGTGGCCAAGATTCTAAGAAATAAGGAGTTTCCGAAATACCAGCAAATATTTTTTCACCCAATCATGATGATACTTGGTGGTAAGGACAAGTACACAAATCCCACTTGGCTCACCAAATTTTGTTCTTCTAGGTTGAAGCGCTCATCTACAGTAGCTGTTTTTATATTTAGGTTTCACTCTGTTCTCTGCTATATAGATAGATGAATTTGAAACTCTGAATACAACATGGTTTGTAGTACCTCTTTGAAACTTGACAAAAGAAAGGAGTTCTCAGTTTTCTCTCTATGGTTTGTTTCCTCTTCAATTAGCCCTAGGCATCGACGGTGGAAAAGCACTTTCATTGAGAGGGGTTGCCAAGCTTCTAAGAAATAACGAGTTTCCGAAATACCTGAAAATATTTTTTCACCCAAAGTTGATGATACTTGGTGGTAATGATCAGCACACAAACCCCACTTGGCTCACCAAATTTTGTTCTTTTAGGTTGAAGCGTTCATCTACAGTAGCTGTTTTTATATTTAGGTTTCACTCTGTTCTCTGCTATATAGATAGATGAATTTGGAACTCTAAATCCAACATGGTTTGTAGTGGCTCTTTGAAAGGTGACAAAATAAAAGAGTTCTCAGTTTTCTCTCTATGGTTTCTTTCCTCTTCAAGTAGCCCTAGGCACAGACTGTGGAAAAAATCACTTTCATTGAGAGGGGTTGCCAAGCTTCTAAGAAATAACGAGTTTCCGAAATACCAGCAAATATTTTTTCACCCAATCTTGATGATACTTGGTGGTAATGACAAGTACACAAATCCCACTTGGCTAACCAAATTTTGTTCTTCTAGGTTGAAATGTTCGTCTACAGTGGCAGTTTTTATGTTTAGGTTTCACTCTGTTCTCTCCTATATGGATAGATGAATTTGGAACTCTAAATCCAACATGGTTTGTAGTAGCTCTTTGAAACTTGAAAAAATAAAGGTGTTCTCAGTTTTGTCTCTATGGTTTGTTTCCGCTTCAAGTAGCCCTATGCAGAGACTGTGGACAAGCACTTTCAAAGAGAGGGGTTGCCAAACTTCCAAGAAATTACGATTTTCTGAAATACCAGCAAATATTTTTTCACCCAATCTTGATGATACTTGGTGGTAATGACAAGTCCACAAATTCCACTTGGCTCACCAAATTTTGTTCTTCTAGGTTGAAGCGTTCGTTTACAGTAGCAGTTTTTATTTTTAGGTTTCACTCTGTTCTCTCCTATAAAGATAGATGAATTTGGAACTCTAAATCCAAGATGGTTTGTAGTGGCTCTTTGAAACTTGACAAAATAAAGGAGTTCTCAGTTTTGTCTCTATGGTTTGTTTCCGCTTCAAGTAGCCCTATGCAGAGACTGTGGACAAGCACTTTCATTGAGAGGGGTTGCCAAGCTTCTAAGAAATTACGAGTTTCCGAAATACCTGAAAATATTTTTTCACCCAAAGTTGATGATACTTGGTGGTAATGATCAGTACACAAACCCCACTTGGCTCACCAAATTTTGTTCTTTTAGGTTGAAGCGTTCATCTACAGTAGCTGTTTTTATATTTAGGTTTCACTCTGTTCTCTGCTATATAGATAGATGAATTTGGAACTCTAAATCCAACATGGTTTGTAGTGGCTCTTTGAAAGGTGACAAAATAAAAGAGTTCTCAGTTTTCTCTCTATGGTTTCTTTCCTCTTCAAGTAGCCCTAGGCACAGACTGTGGAAAAAATCACTTTCATTGAGAGGGGTTGCCAAGCTTTTAAGAAATAACGAGTTTCCGAAATACCAGCAAATATTTTTTCACCCAATCTTGATGATACTTGGTGGTAATGACAAGTACACAAATCCCACTTGGCTCACCAAATTTTGTTCTTCTAGGTTGAAATGTTCGTCTACAGTGGCAGTTTTTATGTTTAGGTTTCACTCTGTTCTCTCCTATATGGATAGATGAATTTGGAACTCTAAATCCAACATGGTTTGTAGTAGCTCTTTGAAACTTGAAAAAATAAAGGTGTTCTCAGTTTTGTCTCTATGGTTTGTTTCCGCTTCAAGTAGCCCTATGCAGAGACTGTGGACAAGCACTTTCAAAGAGAGGGGTTGCCAAACTTCCAAGAAATTACGATTTTCTGAAATACCAGCAAATATTTTTTCACCCAATCATGATGATACTTGGTGGTAAGGACAAGTACACAAATCCCACTTGGCTCACCAAATTTTGTTCTTCTAGGTTGAAGCGCTCATCTACAGTAGCTGTTTTTATATTTAGGTTTCACTCTGTTCTCTGCTATATAGATAGATGAATTTGAAACTCTGAATACAACATGGTTTGTAGTACCTCTTTGAAACTTGACAAAAGAAAGGAGTTCTCAGTTTTCTCTCTATGGTTTGTTTCCTCTTCAATTAGCCCTAGGCATCGTCGGTGGAAAAGCACTTTCATTGAGAGGGGTTGCCAAGCTTCTAAGAAATAACGAGTTTCCGAAATACCTGAAAATATTTTTTCACCCAAAGTTGATGATACTTGGTGGTAATGATCAGTACACAAACCCCACTTGGCTCACCAAATTTTGTTCTTTTAGGTTGAAGCGTTCATCTACAGTAGCTGTTTTTATATTTAGGTTTCACTCTGTTCTCTGCTATATAGATAGATGAATTTGGAACTCTAAATCCAACATGGTTTGTAGTGGCTCTTTGAAAGGTGACAAAATAAAAGAGTTCTCAGTTTTCTCTCTATGGTTTCTTTCCTCTTCAAGTAGCCCTAGGCACAGACTGTGGAAAAAATCACTTTCATTGAGAGGGGTTGCCAAGCTTCTAAGAAATAACGAGTTTCCGAAATACCAGCAAATATTTTTTCACCCAATCTTGATGATACTTGGTGGTAATGACAAGTACACAAATCCCACTTGGCTCACCAAATTTTGTTCTTCTAGGTTGAAATGTTCGTCTACAGTGGCAGTTTTTATGTTTAGGTTTCACTCTGTTCTCTCCTATATGGATAGATGAATTTGGAACTCTAAATCCAACATGGTTTGTAGTAGCTCTTTGAAACTTGAAAAAATAAAGGTGTTCTCAGTTTTGTCTCTATGGTTTGTTTCCGCTTCAAGTAGCCCTATGCAGAGACTGTGGACAAGCACTTTCAAAGAGAGGGGTTGCCAAACTTCCAAGAAATTACGATTTTCTGAAATACCAGCAAATATTTTTTCACCCAATCTTGATGATACTTGGTGGTAATGACAAGTCCACAAATTCCACTTGGCTCACCAAATTTTGTTCTTCTAGGTTGAAGCGTTCGTTTACAGTAGCAGTTTTTATTTTTAGGTTTCACTCTGTTCTCTCCTATAAAGATAGATGAATTTGGAACTCTAAATCCAAGATGGTTTGTAGTGGCTCTTTGAAACTTGACAAAATAAAGGAGTTCTCAGTTTTGTCTCTATGGTTTGTTTCCGCTTCAAGTAGCCCTATGCAGAGACTGTGGACAAGCACTTTCATTGAGAGGGGTTGCCAAGCTTCTAAGAAATTACGAGTTTCCGAAATACCTGAAAATATTTTTTCACCCAAAGTTGATGATACTTGGTGGTAATGATCAGTACACAAACCCCACTTGGCTCACCAAATTTTGTTCTTTTAGGTTGAAGCGTTCATCTACAGTAGCTGTTTTTATATTTAGGTTTCACTCTGTTCTCTGCTATATAGATAGATGAATTTGGAACTCTAAATCCAACATGGTTTGTAGTGGCTCTTTGAAAGGTGACAAAATAAAAGAGTTCTCAGTTTTCTCTCTATGGTTTCTTTCCTCTTCAAGTAGCCCTAGGCACAGACTGTGGAAAAAATCACTTTCATTGAGAGGGGTTGCCAAGCTTCTAAGAAATAACGAGTTTCCGAAATACCAGCAAATATTTTTTCACCCAATCTTGATGATACTTGGTGGTAATGACAAGTACACAAATCCCACTTGGCTCACCAAATTTTGTTCTTCTAGGTTGAAATGTTCGTCTACAGTGGCAGTTTTTATGTTTAGGTTTCACTCTGTTCTCTCCTATATGGATAGATGAATTTGGAACTCTAAATCCAACATGGTTTGTAGTAGCTCTTTGAAACTTGAAAAAATAAAGGTGTTCTCAGTTTTGTCTCTATGGTTTGTTTCCGCTTCAAGTAGCCCTATGCAGAGACTGTGGACAAGCACTTTCAAAGAGAGGGGTTGCCAAACTTCCAAGAAATTACGATTTTCTGAAATACCAGCAAATATTTTTTCACCCAATCTTGATGATACTTGGTGGTAATGACAAGTCCACAAATTCCACTTGGCTCACCAAATTTTGTTCTTCTAGGTTGAAGCGTTCGTTTACAGTAGCAGTTTTTATTTTTAGGTTTCACTCTGTTCTCTCCTATAAAGATAGATGAATTTGGAACTCTAAATCCAAGATGGTTTGTAGTGGCTCTTTGAAACTTGACAAAATAAAGGAGTTCTCAGTTTTGTCTCTATGGTTTGTTTCCGCTTCAAGTAGCCCTATGCAGAGACTGTGGACAAGCACTTTCATTGAGAGGGGTTGCCAAGCTTCTAAGAAATTACGAGTTTCCGAAATACCTGAAAATATTTTTTCACCCAAAGTTGATGATACTTGGTGGTAATGATCAGTACACAAACCCCACTTGGCTCACCAAATTTTGTTCTTTTAGGTTGAAGCGTTCATCTACAGTAGCTGTTTTTATATTTAGGTTTCACTCTGTTCTCTGCTATATAGATAGATGAATTTGGAACTCTAAATCCAACATGGTTTGTAGTGGCTCTTTGAAAGGTGACAAAATAAAAGAGTTCTCAGTTTTCTCTCTATGGTTTCTTTCCTCTTCAAGTAGCCCTAGGCACAGACTGTGGAAAAAATCACTTTCATTGAGAGGGGTTGCCAAGCTTCTAAGAAATAACGAGTTTCCGAAATACCAGCAAATATTTTTTCACCCAATCTTGATGATACTTGGTGGTAATGACAAGTACACAAATCCCACTTGGCTCACCAAATTTTGTTCTTCTAGGTTGAAATGTTCGTCTACAGTGGCAGTTTTTATGTTTAGGTTTCACTCTGTTCTCTCCTATATGGATAGATGAATTTGGAACTCTAAATCCAACATGGTTTGTAGTAGCTCTTTGAAACTTGAAAAAATAAAGGTGTTCTCAGTTTTGTCTCTATGGTTTGTTTCCGCTTCAAGTAGCCCTATGCAGAGACTGTGGACAAGCACTTTCAAAGAGAGGGGTTGCCAAACTTCCAAGAAATTACGATTTTCTGAAATACCAGCAAATATTTTTTCACCCAATCTTGATGATACTTGGTGGTAATGACAAGTCCACAAATTCCACTTGGCTCACCAAATTTTGTTCTTCTAGGTTGAAGCGTTCGTTTACAGTAGCAGTTTTTATTTTTAGGTTTCACTCTGTTCTCTCCTATAAAGATAGATGAATTTGGAACTCTAAATCCAAGATGGTTTGTAGTGGCTCTTTGAAACTTGACAAAATAAAGGAGTTCTCAGTTTTGTCTCTATGGTTTGTTTCCGCTTCAAGTAGCCCTATGCAGAGACTGTGGACAAGCACTTTCATTGAGAGGGGTTGCCAAGCTTCTAAGAAATTACGAGTTTCCGAAATACCTGAAAATATTTTTTCACCCAAAGTTGATGATACTTGGTGGTAATGATCAGTACACAAACCCCACTTGGCTCACCAAATTTTGTTCTTTTAGGTTGAAGCGTTCATCTACAGTAGCTGTTTTTATATTTAGGTTTCACTCTGTTCTCTGCTATATAGATAGATGAATTTGGAACTCTAAATCCAACATGGTTTGTAGTGGCTCTTTGAAAGGTGACAAAATAAAAGAGTTCTCAGTTTTCTCTCTATGGTTTCTTTCCTCTTCAAGTAGCCCTAGGCACAGACTGTGGAAAAAATCACTTTCATTGAGAGGGGTTGCCAAGCTTCTAAGAAATAACGAGTTTCCGAAATACCAGCAAATATTTTTTCACCCAATCTTGATGATACTTGGTGGTAATGACAAGTACACAAATCCCACTTGGCTCACCAAATTTTGTTCTTCTAGGTTGAAATGTTCGTCTACAGTGGCAGTTTTTATGTTTAGGTTTCACTCTGTTCTCTCCTATATGGATAGATGAATTTGGAACTCTAAATCCAACATGGTTTGTAGTAGCTCTTTGAAACTTGAAAAAATAAAGGTGTTCTCAGTTTTGTCTCTATGGTTTGTTTCCGCTTCAAGTAGCCCTATGCAGAGACTGTGGACAAGCACTTTCAAAGAGAGGGGTTGCCAAACTTCCAAGAAATTACGATTTTCCGAAATACCAGCAAATATTTTTTCACCCAATCTTGATGATACTTGGTGGTAATGACAAGTCCACAAATTCCACTTGGCTCACCAAATTTTGTTCTTCTAGGTTGAAGCGTTCGTTTACAGTAGCAGTTTTTATTTTTAGGTTTCACTCTGTTCTCTCCTATAAAGATACATGAATTTGGAACTCTAAATCCAAGATGGTTTGTAGTGGCTCTTTGAAACTTGACAAAATAAAGGAGTTCTCAGTTTTGTCTCTATGGTTTGTTTCCGCTTCAAGTAGCCCTATGCAGAGACTGTGGACAAGCACTTTCATTGAGAGGGGTTGCCAAGCTTCTAAGAAATTACGAGTTTCCGAAATACCAGCAAATATTTTTTCACCCAATGTTGATGATACTTGGTGGTAATGATCACTACACAAAACCGAATTGGCTCACCAAATTTTGTTCTTCTAGGTTGAACCGTTCGTCTACAGTAGCAGTTTTTATATTTAGGTTTCACTCTGTTCTCTTCTATATAGATAGATTAATTTGGAACTCTAAATCCAACATGGTTTGTAGTAGCTCTTTGAAACTTGACAAAATATAGGAGTTCTCAGTTTTGTCTCTACGGTTTGTTTCCGCTTCAAGTAGCCCTATGCAGAGACTGTGGACAAGCACTTTCATTGAGAGGGGTTGCCAAGCTTCCAAGAAATTACGATTTTCCGAAATACCAGCAAATATTTTTTCACCCAATGTTGATGATACTTGGTGGTAATGATCAGTACACAAACACCACTTGGCTCACCAAATTTTGTTCTTCTAGGTTGAAGCGTTCGTCTACAGTAGCAGTTTTTATGTTTAGGTTTCACTCTGTTCTCTGCTATATAGATAGATGAATTTGGAACTCTAAATGCAACATGGTTTGTAGCAGCTCTTTGATACTTGAAAAAATAAAGGAGTTCTCAGTTTTGTCTCTATGGTTTGTTTCTTCTTCAAGTAGCCCTGGCACAGACTGAGGGAAAGCACTTTCATTGAGAGGGGTGGCCAAGCTTCTAAGAAATAACGAGTTTCCGAAATACCAGCAAATATTTTTTCACCCAATCTTGATGATACTTGGTGGTAAGGACAAGTACACAAATCCCACTTGGCTCACCAAATTTTGTTCTTCTAGGTTGAACCGTTCGTCTACAGTAGCCGTTTTTATGTTTAGGTTTCACTCTGTTCTCTTCTATATAGATAGATGAATTTGGAACTCTAAATCCAACATGGTTTGTAGTAGCTCTTTGAAACTTGAAAAAATAAAGGAGTTCTCAGTTTTGTCTCTATGGTTTGTTTCTGCTTCAAGTAGCCCTATGCAGAGACTGTGGACAAGCACTTTCATTGAGAGGGGTTGCCAAGCTTCCAAGAAATTACGATTTTCCGAAATACCAGCAAATATTTTTTCACCCAATCTTGATGATACTTGGTGGTAATGACAAGTACACAAGTCCCACTTGACTCACCAAATTTTGTTCTTCTAGGTTGAAGAGTTCGTTTACAGTAGCAGTTTATATTTTTAGGTTTCACTCTGTTCTCTCCTATATAGAGAGATGAATTTGGAACTCTAAATCCAACATGGTTTGTTTCAGCTCTTTGAAACTTGAAAAAATAAAGGAGTTCTCAGTTTTGTCTCTATGGTTTGTTTCATCTTCAAGTAGCCCTGGCACAGACTGAGGGAAAGCACTTTCATTGAGAGGGGTGGCCAAGATTCTAAGAAATAAGGAGTTTCCGAAATACCAGCAAATATTTTTTCACCCAATCATGATGATACTTGGTGGTAAGGACAAGTACACAAATCCCACTTGGCTCACCAAATTTTGTTCTTCTAGGTTGAAGCGCTCATCTACAGTAGCTGTTTTTATATTTAGGTTTCACTCTGTTCTCTGCTATATAGATAGATGAATTTGAAACTCTGAATACAACATGGTTTGTAGTACCTCTTTGAAACTTGACAAAAGAAAGGAGTTCTCAGTTTTCTCTCTATGGTTTGTTTCCTCTTCAATTAGCCCTAGGCATCGACGGTGGAAAAGCACTTTCATTGAGAGGGGTTGCCAAGCTTCTAAGAAATAACGAGTTTCCGAAATACCTGAAAATATTTTTTCACCCAAAGTTGATGATACTTGGTGGTAATGATCAGTACACAAACCCCACTTGGCTCACCAAATTTTGTTCTTTTAGGTTGAAGCGTTCATCTACAGTAGCTGTTTTTATATTTAGGTTTCACTCTGTTCTCTGCTATATAGATAGATGAATTTGGAACTCTAAATCCAACATGGTTTGTAGTGGCTCTTTGAAAGGTGACAAAATAAAAGAGTTCTCAGTTTTCTCTCTATGGTTTCTTTCCTCTTCAAGTAGCCCTAGGCACAGACTGTGGAAAAAATCACTTTCATTGAGAGGGGTTGCCAAGCTTCTAAGAAATAACGAGTTTCCGAAATACCAGCAAATATTTTTTCACCCAATCTTGATGATACTTGGTGGTAAGGACAAGTACACAAATCCCACTTGGCTCACCAAATTTTGGTCTTCTAGGTTGAACCGTTCGTCTACAGTAGCAGTTTTTATGTTTAGGTTTCACTCTGTTCTCTTCTATATAGATAGATTAATTTGGAACTCAAAATCCAACATGGTTTGTAGTAGCTCTTTGAAACTTGAAAAAATAAAGGAGTTCTCTGTTTTGTCTCTATGGTTTGTTTCCGCTTCAAGTAGCCATATGCAGAGACTGTGGACAAGCACTTTCATTGAGAGGGGTTGCCAAGTTTCCAAGAAATTACGATTTTCCGAAATACCAGCAAATATTTTTTCACCCAATCTTGATGATACTTGGTGGTAATGACAAGTACACAAATCCCACTTGGCTCACCAAATTTTGTTCTTCTAGGTTGAAGCGTTCGTTTACAGTAGCAGTTTTTATTTTTAGGTTTCACTCTGTTCTCTCCTATATAGATAGATGAATTTGGAACTCTAAATCCAACATGGTTTGTAGTAGCTCTTTGAAACTTGAAAAAATATAGGAGTTCTCAGTTTTGTCTCTATGGTTTGTTTCCTCTTCAAGAAGCCCTGGTACAGACTGAGGGAAAGCACTTTCATTGAGAGGGGTGGCCAAGATTCTAAGAAATAAGGAGTTTCCGAAATACCAGCAAATATTTTTTCACCCAATCATGATGATACTTGGTGGTAAGGACAAATACACAAATCCCACTTGGCTCACCAAATTTTGTTCTTCTAGGTTGAAGCGTTCATCTACAGTAGCATTTTTTATATTTAGGTTTCACTCTGTTCTCTGCGATATAGATAGATGAATTTGGAACTCTGAATACAACATGGTTTGTAGTACCTCTTTGAAATTTGACAAAAGAAAGGAGTTCTCAGTTTTGTCTCTATGGTTTGTTTCCTCTTCAATTAGCCCTAGGCATCGACGGTGGAAAAGCACTTTCATTGAGAGGGGTTGCCAAGCTTCTAAGAAATAACGAGTTTCCGAAATACCAGCAAATATTTTTTCACCCAATCTTGATGATACTTGGTGGTAATGACAAGTACACAAATCCCACTTGGCTCACCAAATTTTGTTCTTCTAGGTTGAAGCGTTCGTCTACAGTAGCAGTTTTTATGTTTAGGTTTCACTCTGTTCTCTGCTATATAGATAGATGAATTTGGAACTCTAAATGCAACATGGTTTGTAGCAGTTCTTTGAAACTTGAAAAAATAAAGTAGTTCTCAGTTTTGTCTCTATGGTTTGTTTCATCTTCAAGTAGCCCTGGCACAGACTGAGGGAAAGCACTTTCATTGAGAGGGGTGGCCAAGCTTCTAAGAAATAACGAGTTTCCGAAATACCAGCAAATATTTTTTCACCCAATCTTGATGATACTTGGTGGTAAGGACAAGTACACAAATCCCACTTGGCTCACCAAATTTTGTTCTTCTAGGTTGAACCGTTCGTCTACAGTAGCAGTTTTTATGTTTAGGTTTCACTCTGTTCTCTTCTATATAGATGGATGAATTTGGAACTCTAAAACCAACATGGTTTGTAGTAGCTCTTTGAAACTTGAAAAAATAAAGGAGTTCTCAGTTTTGTCTCTATGGTTTGTTTCTGCTTCAAGTAGCCCTATGCAGAGACTGTGGACAAGCACTTTCATTGAGAGGGTTTGCCAAGCTTCCAAGAAATTACGATTTTCCGAAATACCAGCAAATATTTTTTCACCCAATCTTGATGATACTTGGTGGTAATGACAAGTACACAAGTCCCACTTGACTCACCAAATTTTGTTCTTCTAGGTTGAAGCGTTCGTTTACAGTAGCAGTTTTTATTTTTAGGTTTCACTCTGTTCTCTCCTATATAGATAGATGAATTTGGAACTCTAAATCCAACATGGTTTGTAGTAGCTCTTTGAAACTTGAAAAAATATAGGAGTTCTCAGTTTTGTCTCTATGGTTTGTTTCCTCTTCAAGTAGCCCTGGCACAGACTGAGGGAAAGCACTTTCATTGAGAGGGGTGGCCAAGATTCTAAGAAATAAGGAGTTTCCGAAATACCAGCAAATATTTTTTCACCCAATCATGATGATACTTGGTGGTAAGGACAAGTACACAAATCCCACTTGGCTCACCAAATTTTGTCTTCTAGGTTGAAGCGCTCATCTACAGTAGCTGTTTTTATATTTATGTTTCACTCTGTTCTCTGCTATATAGATAGATGAATTTGAAACTCTGAATACAACATGGTTTGTAGTACCACTTTGAAACTTGACAAAAGAAAGGAGTTCTCAGTTTTGTCTCTATGGTTTGTTTCCTCTTCAATTAGCCCTAGGCATCGACGGTGGAAAAGCACTTTCATTGAGAGGGGTTGCCAAGCTTCTAAGAAATAACGAGTTTCCGAAATACCAGCAAATATTTTTTCACCCAAAGTTGATGATACTTGGTGGTAATGATCAGTACACAAACCCCACTTGGCTCACCAAATTTTGTTCTTTTAGGTTGAAGCGTTCATCTACAGTATCTGTTTTTATATTTAGGTTTCACTCTGTTCTCTGCTATATAGATAGATGAATTTGGAACTCTAAATCCAACATGGTTTGTAGTGGCTCTTTGAAAGGTGACAAAATAAAAGAGTTCTCAGTTTTCTCTCTATGGTTTCTTTCCTCTTCAAGTAGCCCTAGGCACAGACTGTGGGAAAAAATCACTTTCATTGAGAGGGGTTGCCAAGCTTCTAAGAAATAACGAGTTTCCAAAATACCAGCAAATATTTTTTCACCCAATCTTGATGATACTTGGTGGTAATGACAAGTACACAAATCCCACTTGGCTCACCAAATTTTGTTCTTCTAGGTTGAAATGTTCGTCTACAGTGGCAGGTTTTATGTTTAGGTTTCACTCTGTTCTCTCCTATATAGATAGATGTATTTGGAACTCTAAATCCAACATGGTTTGTAGTAGCTCTTTGAAACTTGAAAAAATAAAGGTGTTCTCAGTTTTGTCTCTATGGTTTGTTTCCGCTTCAAGTAGCCCTATGCAGAGACTGTGGACAAGCACTTTCATTGAGAGGGGTTGCCAAGCTTCCAAGAAATTACGATTTTCCGAAATACCAGCAAATATTTTTTCACCCAATCTTGATGATACTTGGTGGTAATGACAAGTACACAAATCCCACTTGGCTCACCAAATTTTGTTGTTCTAGGTTGAAGCGTTAGTTTACAGTAGCAGTTTTTATTTTTAGGTTTCACTCTGTTCTCTCCTATATAGATAGATGAATTTGGAACTCTAAATCCAAAATGGTTTGTAGTGGCTCTTTGAAACTTGAAAAAATATAGGAGTTCTCAGTTTTGTCTCTATGGTTTGTTTCCTCTTCAAGAAGCCCTGGCACAGACTGAGGGAAAGCACTTTCATTGAGAGGGGTGGCCAAGATTCTAAGAAATAAGGAGTTTCCGAAATATCAGCAAATATTTTTTCACCCAATCATGATGATACTTGGTGGTAAGGACAAATACACAAATCCCACTTGGCTCACCAAATTTTGTTCTTCTAGGTTGAAGCGTTCATCTACAGTAGCATTTTTTATATTTAGGTTTCACTCTGTTCTCTGCTATATAGATAGATGAATTTGGAACTGTGAATACAACATGGTTTGTAGTACCTCTTTGAAACTTGACAAAAGAAAGGAGTTCTCAGTTTTGTCTCTATGGTTTGTTTCCTCTTCAATTAGCCCTAGGCATCGACGGTGGAAAAGCACTTTCATTGAGAGGGGTTGTCAAGCTTCTAAGAATTAACGAGTTTCCGAAATACCAGCAAATATTTTTTCACCCAATCTTGATGATACTTGGTGGTAATGACAAGTACACAAATCCCACTTGGCTCACCAAATTTTGTTCTTCTAGGTTGAAGCGTTCGTCTACAGTAGCAGTTTTTATGTTTAGGTTTCACTCTGTTCTCTGCTATATAGATAGATGAATTTGGAACTCTAAATGCAACATGGTTTGTAGCAGCTCTTTGAAACTTGAAAAAATAAAGGAGTTCTCAGTTTTGTCTCTATGGTTTGTTTCATCTTCAAGTAGCCCTGGCACAGACTGAGGGAAAGCACTTTCATTGAGAGGGGTGGCCAAGCTTCTAAGAAATAACGAGTTTCCGAAATACCAGCAAATATTTTTTCACCCAATCTTGATGATACTTGGTGGTAAGGACAAGTACACAAATCCCACATGGCTCACCAAATTTTGTTCTTCTAGGTTGAACCGTTCGTCTACAGTAGCAGTTTTTATGTTTAGGTTTCACTCTGTTCTCTTCTATATAGATAGATGAATTTGGAACTCTAAATGCAACATGGTTTGTAGTAGCTCTTTGAAACTTGAAAAAATAAAGGAGTTCTCAGTTTTGTCTCTATGGTTTGATTCTGCTTCAAGTAGCCCTATGCAGAGACTGTGGACAAGCACTTTCATTGAGAGGGGTTGCCAAGCTTCCAAGAAATTACGATTTTCCGAAATACCAGCAAATATTTTTTCACCCAATCTTGATGATACTTGGTGGTAATGACAAGTACACAAGTCCCACTTGACTCACCAAATTTTGTTCTTCTAGGTTGAAGCGTTCGTTTACAGTAGCAGTTTTTATTTTTAGGTTTCACTCTGTTCTCTCCTATATAGAGAGATGAATTTGGAACTCTAAATCCAACATGGTTTGTAGCAGCTCTTTGAAACTTGAAATAATAATGGAGTTCTCAGTTTTGTCTCTATGGTTTGTTTTCTCTTCAAGTAGCCCTGGCACAGACTGAGGGAAAGCAGTTTCATTGAGAGTGGTGGCCAAGCTTCTAAGAAATAACGAGTTTCCGAAATACCAGCAAATATTTTTTCACCCAATCTTGATGATACTTGGTGGTAAGGACAAGTACACAAATCCCACTTGGCTCACCAAATTTTGGTCTTCTAGGTTGAACCGTTCGTCTACAGTAGCAGTTTTTATGTTTAGGGTTCACTCTGTTCTCTTCAGTATAGATAGATTAATTTGGAACTCAAAATCCAACATGGTTTGTAGTAGCTCTTTGAAACTTGAAAAAATAAAGGAGTTCTCAGTTTTGTCTCTATGGTTTGTTTCCGCTTCAAGTAGCCATATGCAGAGACTGTGGACAAGCACTTTCATTGAGAGGGGTTGCCAAGATTCCAAGAAATTACGATTTTCCGAAATACCAGCAAATATTTTTTCACCCAATCTTGATGATACTTGGTGGTAATGACAAGTACACAAATCCCACTTGGCTCACCAAATTTTGTTTTTCTAGGTTGAAGCGTTCGTTTACAGTAGCACTTTTTATTTTTAGGTTTCACTCTGTTCTCTCCTATATAGATAGATGAATTTGGAACTCTAAATCCAAAATGGTTTGTAGTAGCTCTTTGAAACTTGAAAAAATATAGGAGTTCTCAGTTTTGTCTCTATGGTTTGTTTCCTCTTCAAGAAGCCCTGGCACAGACTGAGGGAAAGCAATTTCATTGAGAGGGGTGGCCAAGATTCTAAGAAATAAGGAGTTTCCGAAATACCAGCAAATATTTTTTCACCCAATCATGATGATACTTGGTGGTAAGGACAAATACACAAATCCCACTTGGCTCACCAAATTTTGTTCTTCTAGGTTGAAGCGTTCATTTACAGTAGCTGTTTTTATATTTAGGTTTCACTCTGTTCTCTGCTATATAGATAGATGAATTTGGAACTCTGAATACAACATGGTTTGTAGTACCTCTTTGAAACTTGACAAAAGAAAGGAGTTCTCAGTTTTGTCTCTATGGTTTGTTTCCTCTTCAATTAGCCCTAGGCATCGACGGTGGAAAAGTACTTTCATTGAGAGGGGTTGCCAAGCTTCTAAGAAATAACGAGTTTCCGAAATACCAGCAAATATTTTTTCACCCAATGTTGATGATACTTGGTGGTAAGGACAAGTACACAAATCCCACTTGGCTCACCAAATTTTGTTCTTTTAGGTTGAAGCGTTCATCTACAGTAGCTGTTTTTATATTTAGGTTTCACTCTGTTCTCTGCTATATAGATAGATGAATTTGGAACTCTAAATCCAACATGGTTTGTAGTGGCTCTTTGAAAGGTGACAAAATAAAAGAGTTCTCAGTTTTCTCTCTATGGTTTCTTTCCTCTTCAAGTAGCCCTAGGCACAGACTGTGGAAAAAATCACTTTCATTGAGAGGGGTTGCCAAGCTTTTAAGAAATAACGAGTTTCCGAAATACCAGCAAATATTTTTTCACCCAATCTTGATGATACTTGGTGGTAATGACAAGTACACAAATCCCACTTGGCTCACCAAATTTTGTTCTTCTAGGTTGAAATGTTCGTCTACATTGGCAGTTTTTATGTTTACGTTTCACTCTGTTCTCTCCTATATAGATAGATGTATTTGGAACTCTAAATCCAACATGGTTTGTAGTAGCTCTTTGAAACTTGAAAAAATAAAGGTGTTCTCAGTTTTGTCTCTATGGTTTGTTTCCGCTTCAAGTAGCCCTATGCAGAGACTGTGGACAAGCACTTTCAAAGAGAGGGGTTGCCAAACTTCCAAGAAATTACGATTTTCCGAAATACCAGCAAATATTTTTTCACCCAATCTTGATGATACTTGGTGGTAATGACAAGTCCACACATTCCACTTGGCTCACCAAATTTTGTTCTTCTAGGTTGAAGCGTTCGTTTACAGTAGCAGTTTTTATTTTTAGGTTTCACTCTGTTCTCTCCTATAAAGATAGATGAATTTGGAACTCTAAATCCAAGATGGTTTGTAGTGGCTCTTTGAAACTTGACAAAATAGAGGAGTTCTCAGTTTTGTCTCTATGGTTTGTTTCCGCTTCAAGTAGCCCTATGCAGAGACTGTGGACAAGCACTTTCATTGAGAGGGGTTGCCAAGCTTCTAAGAAATTACGAGTTTCCGAAATACCAGCAAATATTTTTTCACCCAATGTTGATGATACTTGGTGGTAATGATCACTACACAAAACCCAATTGGCTCACCAAAATTTGTTCTTCTAGGTTGAACCGTTCGTCTACAGTAGCAGTTTTTATATTTAGGTTTCACCCTGTTCTCTTCTATATAGATAGATTAATTTGGAACTCTAAATCCAACATGGTTTGTAGTAGCTCTTTGAAACTTGACAAAATAAAGGAGTTCTCAGTTTTGTCTCTACGGTTTGTTTCTGCTTCAAGTAGCCCTATGCAGAGACTGTGGACAAGCACTTTCATTGAGAGGGGTTGCCAAGCTTCCAAGAAATTACGATTTTCCGAAACCAGCAAATATTTTTTCACCCAATCTTGATGATACTTGGTGGTAATGACAAGTACACAAATCCCACTTGGCTCACCAAATTTTGTTCTTCTAGGTTGAAGCGTTCGTCTACAGTAGCAGTTTTTATGTTTAGGTTTCACTCTGTTCTCTGCTATATAGATAGATGAATTTGGAACTCTAAATGCAACATGGTTTGTAGCAGCTCTTTGAAACTTGAAAAAATAAAGGAGTTCTCAGTTTTGTCTCTATGGTTTGTTTCATCTTCAAGTAGCCCTGGCACAGACTGAGGGAAAGCACTTTCATTGAGAGGGGTGGCCAAGCTTCTAAGAAATAACGAGTTTCCGAAATACCAGCAAATATTTTTTCACCCAATCTTGATGATACTTGGTGGTAAGGACAAGTACACAAATCCCACTTGGCTCACCAAATTTTGTTCTTCTAGGTTGAACCGTTCGTCTACAGTAGCAGTTTTTATGTTTAGGTTTCACTCTGTTCTCTTCTATATAGATAGATTAATTTGGAACTCTAAATCCAACATGGTTTGTAGTAGCTCTTTGAAACTTGAAAAAATAAAGGAGTTCTCAGTTTTGTCTCTACGGTTTGTTTCCGCTTCAAGTAGCCCTATGCAGAGACTGTGGACAAGCACTTTCATTGAGAGGGGTTGCCAAGCTTCCAAGAAATTACGATTTTCCGAAATACCAGCAAATATTTTTTCACCCAATCTTGATGATACTTGGTGGTAATGACAAGTACACAAATTCCACTTGGCTCACCAAATTTTGTTCTTCTAGGTTGAAGCGTTCGTTTACAGTAGCAGTTTTTATTTTTAGGTTTCACTCTGTTCTCTCCTATAAAGATAGATGAATTTGGAACTCTAAATCCAAGATGGTTTGTAGTGGCTCTTTGAAACTTGACAAAATAAAGGAGTTCTCAGTTTTGTCTCTATGGTTTGTTTCCGCTTCAAGTAGCCCTATGCAGAGACTGTGGACAAGCACTTTCATTGAGAGGGGTTGCCAAGCTTCTAAGAAATTACGAGTTTCCGAAATACCAGCAAATATTTTTTCACCCAATGTTGATGATACTTGGTGGTAATGATCACTACACAAAACCGAATTGGCTCACCAAATTTTGTTCTTCTAGGTTGAACCGTTCGTCTACAGTAGCAGTTTTTATATTTAGGTTTCACTCTGTTCTCTTCTATATAGATAGATTAATTTGGAACTCTAAATCCAACATGGTTTGTAGTAGCTCTTTGAAAAGTGACAAAATAAAGGAGTTCTCAGTTTTGTCTCTACGGTTTGTTTCTGCTTCAAGTAGCCCTATGCAGAGACTGTGGACAAGCACTTTCATTGAGAGGGGTTGCCAAGCTTCCAAGAAATTACGATTTTCCGAAATACCAGCAAATATTTTTTCACCCAATCTTGATGATACTTGGTGGTAATGACAAGTACACAAATCCCACTTGGCTCACCAAATTTTGTTCTTCTAGGTTGAAGCGTTCGTCTACAGTAGCAGTTTTTATGTTTAGGTTTCACTCTGTTCTCTGCTATATAGATAGATGAATTTGGAACTCTAAATCCAACATGGTTTGTAGTAGCTCTTTGAAACTTGAAAAAATAAAGGAGTTCTCAGTTTTGTCTCTACGGTTTGTTTCCGCTTCAAGTAGCCCTATGCAGAGACTGTGGACAAGCACTTTCATTGAGAGGGGTTGCCAAGCTTCCAAGAAATTACGATTTTCCGAAATACCAGCAAATATTTTTTCACCCAATCTTGATGATACTTGGTGGTAATGACAAGTACACAAATCCCACTTGGCTCACCAAATTTTGTTGTTCTAGGTTGAAGCGTTCGTTTACAGTAGCAGTTTTTATTTTTAGGTTTCACTCTGTTCTCTCCTATATAGATAGATGAATTTGGAACTCTAAATCCAAAATGGTTTGTAGTAGCTCTTTGAAACTTGAAAAAATATAGGAGTTCTCAGTTTTGTCTCTATGGTTTGTTTCCTCTTCAAGAAGCCCTGGCACAGACTGAGGGAAAGCACTTTCATTGAGAGGGGTGGCCAAGATTCTAAGAAATAAGAAGTTTCCGAAATACCAGCAAATATTTTTTTCACCCAATCATGATGATACTTGGTGGTAAGGACAAATACACAAATCCCACTTGGCTCACCAAATTTTGTTCTTCTAGGTTGAAGCGTTCATCTACAGTAGCTGTTTTTATATTTAGGTTTCACTCTGTTCTCTGCTATATAGATAGATGAATTTGGAACTCTGAATACAACATGGTTTGTAGTACCTCTTTGAAACTTGACAAAAGAAAGGAGTTCTCAGTTTTGTCTCTATGGTTTGTTTCCTCTTCAATTAGCCCTAGGCATCGACGGTGGAAAAGCACTTTCATTGAGAGGGGTTGCCAAGCTTCTAAGAAATAACGAGTTTCCGAAATACCAGCAAATATTTTTTCACCCAATGTTGATGATACTTGGTGGTAATGATCAGTACACAAACACCACTTGGCTCACCAAATTTTGTTCTTCTAGGTTGAAGCGTTCGTCTACAGTAGCAGTTTTTATGTTTAGGTTTCACTCTGTTCTCTGCTATATAGATAGATGAATTTGGAACTCTAAATGCAACATGGTTTGTAGCAGCTCTTTGAAACTTGAAAAAATAAAGTAGTTCTCAGTTTTGTCTCTATGGTTTGTTTTCTCTTAGAGTAGCCCTGGCACAGACTGAGGTAAAGCACTTTCATTGAGAGGGGTGGCCAAGATTCTAAGAAATAACGAGTTTCCGAAATACCAGCAAATATTTTTTCACCCAATCATGATGATACTTGGTGGTAAGAACAAGTACACAAATCCCACTTGGCTCACCAAATTTTGTTCTTCTAGGTTGAAGCGTTCATCTACAGTAGCTGTTTTTATATTTAGGTTTCATTCTGTTCTCTGCTATATAGATAGATGAATTTGGAATTCTGAATACAACATGGTTTGTAGTACCTCTTTGAAACTTGACAAAAGAAAGGAGTTCTCAGTTTTTTCTCTATGGTTTGTTTCCTCTTCAATTAGCCCAAGGCATCGACGGTGGAAAAGCACTTTCATTGAGAGGGGTTGCCAAGCTTCTAAGAAATAACGAGTTTCCGAAATACCAGCAAATATTTTTTCACCCAATCTTGATGATACTTGGTGGTAAGGACAAGTAAACAAATCCCACTTGGCTCACCAAATTTTGTTCTTCTAGGTTGAAGCGTTCGTCTACAGTAGCAGTTTTTATGTTTAGGTTTCACTCTGTTCTCTGCTATATAGATAGATGAATTTGGAACTCTAAATCCAACATGGTTTGTAGTGGCTCTTTGAAACGTGACAAAATAAAGGAGTTCTCAGTTTTCTCTCTATGGTTTCTTTCCTCTTCAAGTAGCCCTAGGCACAGACTGTGGAAAATCACTTTCATTGAGAGGGGTTGCCAAGCTTCTAAGAAATAACGAGTTTCCGAAATACCAGCAAATATTTTTTCACCCAAACTTGATGATACTTGGTGGTAGTGACAAGTACACAAATCCCACTTGGCTCACCAAATTTTGTTCTTCTAGGTTGAAATGTTCGTCTACAGTGGCAGTTTTTATGTTTAGGTTTCACTCTCTTCTCTCCTATATAGATAGATGAACTTGGAACTCTAAATCCAACATGGTTTGTAGTAGCTCTTTGAAACTTGAAAAAATAAAGGAGTTCTCAGTTTTGTCTCTATAGTTTGTTTCCGCTTCAAGTAGCCCTATGCAGAGACTGTGGACAAGCACTTTCATTGAGAGGGGTTGCCAAGCTTCCAAGAAATTACGATTTTCCGAAATACCAGCAAATATTTTTTCACCCAATCTTGATGATACTTGGTGGTAATGACAGGTCCACAAATCCCACTTGGCTCACCAAATTTTGTTGTTCTAGGTTGAAGCGTTCGTTTACAGTAGCAGTTTTTATTTTTAAGTTTCACTCTGTTCTCTCCTATTAAGATAGATGAATTTGGAACTATAAATCCAACATTGTTTGTAGTAGCTCTTTGAAACTTGACAAAATAAAGGAGTTCTCAGTTTTGTCTCTATGGTTTGTTTCCGCTTCAAGTAGCCCTATGCAGAGACTGTGGACAAGCACTTTCATTGAGAGGGGTTGCCAAGCTTCCAAGAAATTACGATTTTCCGAAATACCAGCAAATATATTTTCACCCAATCTTTATGATACGTGGTGGTAATGACAAGTCCACAAAACCCACTTGGCTCACCAAATTTTGTTCCTCTAGGTTGAAGCGTTCGTTTACAGTAGCAGTTTTTATTTTTAGGTTTCACTCTGTTCTCTCCTATATAGATAGATGAATTTGGAACCCTAAATCCAACATCGTTTGTAGTAGCTCTTTGAAACTTGAAAAAATAAAGGAGTTCTCAGTTTTGTCTCTATGGTTTGTTTCCGCTTCAAGTAGCCCTGGCACAGACTGAGGAAAAGCACTTTCATTGAGAGGGGTGGCCAAGCTTCTAAGAAATAACGAGTTTCCGAAATACCAGCAAATATTTTTTCACCCAATCTTGTTGATACTTGGTGGTAAGGACAAGTACACAAATCCCACTTGGCTCACCAAATTTTGTTCTTCTGGTTGAAGCATTCATCTACAGTAGCAGTTTTTATTTTTAGGTTTTACTCTGTTCTCTCCTATATAGATAGATGAATTTGGAACTCTAAATACAACATTGTTTGTAGTAGCTCTTTGAAACTTGACAAAATAAAGGAGTTCTCAGTTTTGTCTCTATGATTTGTTTCTGCTTCAAGTAGATCTAAACAGAGACTGTGGAAAAGCACTTTCATTGAGAGGGGTTGCCAAGCTTCTAAGAAATAACGCTTTTACGAATTACCAGCAAATATTTTTTCAGAAAATCTTGCTGATTCATGGTGGTAATGATCAGGACACAAATCCCACTTGGCTCACCAAACTTTGTTCTTCTAGGTTGAAGCGTTCGTCTACAGTAGCAGTTTTTTATTTTAGGTTTCACTCTGTTCTCTCCTATATAGATAGAAGAATTTGGAACTCTAAATCCAACATGGTTTGTAGTAGCTCTTTGAACCTTTAAAAAATAAAGGAGTTCTCAGTTTTGTCTCTATGGTTTGTTTCCTCTTCAAGTAGCTTTGGAACAGACTGAGGGAAAGCACTTTCATTGAGAGGGGTGGCCAAGCTTCTAAGAAATAACGAGTTTCCGAAATACCAGCAAATATTTTTTCACCCAATCTTGATGATACTTGGTGGTAAGGACAAGTACACAAATCCCACTTGGCTCACCAAATTTTGGTCTTCTAGGTTGAACCGTTCGTCTACAGTAGCAGTTTTTATGTTTAGGTTTCACTCTGTTCTCATCTATATAGAGAGATTAATTTGGAACTCAAAATCCAACATGGTTTGTAGTAGCTCTTTGAAACTTGAAAAAATAAAGGAGTTCTCAGTTTTGTCTCTATGGTTTGTTTCCGCTTCAAGTAGCCATATGCAGAGACTGTGGACAAGCACTTTCATTGAGAGGGGTTGCCAAGTTTCCAAGAAATTACGATTTTACGAAATACCAGCAAATATTTTTTCACCCAATCTTGATGATACTTGGTGGTAATGACAAGTACACAAATCCCACTTGGCTCACCAAATTTTGTTCTTCTAGGTTGAAGCGTTCGTTTACAGTAGCAGTTTATATTTTTAGGTTTCACTCTGTTCTCTCCTATATAGATAGATGAATTTGGAACTCTAAATCCAACATGGTTTGTAGTAGCTCTTTGAGACTTGAAAAAATATAGGAGTTCTCAGTTTTGTCTCTATGGTTTGTTTCCTCTTCAAGTAGCCCTGGCACAGACTGAGGGAAAGCACTTTCATTGAGAGGGGTGGCCAAGATTCTAAGAAATAAGGAGTTTCCGAAATACCAGCAAATATTTTTTCACCCAATCATGATGATACTTGGTGGTAAGGACAAGTACACAAATCCCACTTGGCTCACCAAATTTTGTTCTTCTAGGTTGAAGCGCTCATCTACAGTAGCTGTTTTTATATTTATGTTTCACTCTGTTCTCTGCTATATAGATAGATGAATTTGAAACTCTGAATACAACATGGTTTGTAGTACCACTTTGATACTTGACAAAAGAAAGGAGTTCTCAGTTTTGTCTCTATGGTTTGTTTCCTCTTCAATTAGCCCTAGGCATCGACGGTGGAAAAGCACTTTCATTGAGAGGGGTTGCCAAGCTTCTAAGAAATAACGAGTTTCCGAAATACCAGAAAATATTTTTTCACCCAAAGTTGATGATACTTGGTGGTAATGATCAGTACACAAACCCCACTTGGCTCACCAAATTTTGTTCTTTTAGGTTGAAGCGTTCATCTACAGTAGCTGTTTTTATATTTAGGTTTCACTCTGTTCTCTGCTATATAGATAGATGAATTTGGAACTCTAAATCCAACATGGTTTGTAGTGGCTCTTTGAAAGGTGACAAAATAAAAGAGTTCTCAGTTTTCTCTCTATGGTTTCTTTCCTCTTCAAGTAGCCCTAGGCACAGACTGTGGAAAAAATCACTTTCATTGAGAGGGGTTGCCAAGCTTCTAAGAAATAACGAGTTTCCGAAATACCAGCAAATATTTTTTCACCCAATCTTGATGATACTTGGTGGTAATGACAAGTACACAAATCCCACTTGGCTCACCAAATTTTGTTCTTCTAGGTTGAAATGTTCGTCTACAGTGGCAGTTTTTATGTTTAGGTTTCACTCTGTTCTCTCCTATATAGATAGATGTATTTGGAACTCTAAATCCAACATGGTTTGTAGTAGCTTTTTGAAACTTGAAAAAATAAAGGTGTTCTCAGTTTTGTCTCTATGGTTTGTTTCCGCTTCAAGTAGCCCTATGCAGAGACTGTGGACAAGCACTTTCATTGAGAGGGGTTGCCAAGCTTCCAAGAAATTACGATTTCCCGAAATACCAGCAAATATTTTTTCACCCAATCTTGATGATACTTGGTGGTAATGACAAGTACACAAATCCCACTTGGCTCACCAAATTTTGTTGTTCTAGGTTGAAGCGTTAGTTTACAGTAGCAGTTTTTATTTTTAGGTTTCACTCTGTTCTCTCCTATATAGATAGATGAATTTGGAACTCTAAATCCAAAATGGTTTGTAGTGGCTTTTTGAAACTTGAAAAAATATAGGAGTTCTCAGTTTTGTCTCTATGGTTTGTTTCCTCTTCAAGAAGCCCTGGCACAGACTGAGGGAAAGCACTTTCATTGAGAGGGGTGGCCAAGATTCTAAGAAATAAGGAGTTTCCGAAATACCAGCAAATATTTTTTCACCCAATCATGATGATACTTGGTGGTAAGGACAAATACACAAATCCCACTTGGCTCACCAAATTTTGTTCTTCTAGGTTGAAGCGTTCATCTACAGTAGCATTTTTTATATTTAGGTTTCACTCTGTTCTCTGCTATATAGATAGATGAATTTGGAACTGTGAATACAACATGGTTTGTAGTACCTCTTTGAAACTTGACAAAAGAAAGGAGTTCTCAGTTTTGTCTCTATGGTTTGTTTCCTCTTCAATTAGCCCTAGGCATCGACGGTGGAAAAGCACTTTCATTGAGAGGGGTTGTCAAGCTTCTAAGAATTAACGAGTTTCCGAAATACCAGCAAATATTTTTTCACCCAATCTTGATGATACTTGGTGGTAATGACAAGTACACAAATCCCACTTGGCTCACCAAATTTTGTTCTTCTAGGTTGAAGCGTTCGTCTACAGTAGCAGTTTTTATGTTTAGGTTTCACTCTGTTCTCTGCTATATAGATAGATGAATTTGGAACTCTAAATGCAACATGGTTTGTAGCAGCTCTTTGAAACTTGAAAAAATAAAGGAGTTCTCAGTTTTGTCTCTATGGTTTGTTTCATCTTCAAGTAGCCCTGTCACAGACTGAGGGAAAGCACTTTCATTGAGAGGGGTGGCCAAGCTTCTAAGAAATAACGAGTTTCCGAAATACCAGCAAATATTTTTTCACCCAATCTTGATGATACTTGGTGGTAAGGACAAGTACACAAATCCCATATGGCTCACCAAATTTTGTTCTTCTAGGTTGAACCGTTCGTCTACAGTAGCAGTTTTTATGTTTAGGTTTCACTCTGTTCTCTTCTATATAGATAGATGAATTTGGAACTCTAAATCCAACATGGTTTGTAGTAGCTCTTTGAAACTTGAAAAAATAAAGGAGTTCTCAGTTTTGTCTCTATGGTTTGTTTCTGCTTCAAGTAGCCCTATGCAGAGACTGTGGACAAGCACTTTCATTGAGAGGGGTTGCCAAGCTTCCAAGAAATTACGATTTTCCGAAATACCAGCAAATATTTTTTCACCCAATCTTGATGATACTTGGTGGTAATGACAAGTACACAAGTCCCACTTGACTCACCAAATTTTGTTCTTCTAGGTTGAAGCGTTCGTTTACAGTAGCAGTTTTTATTTTTAGGTTTCACTCTGTTCTCTCCTATATAGAGAGATGAATTTGGAACTCTAAATCCAACATGGTTTGTAGCAGCTCTTTGAAACTTGAAATAATAAAGGAGTTCTCAGTTTTGTCTCTATGGTTTGTTTTCTCTTCAAGTAGCCCTGGCACAGACTGAGGGAAAGCAGTTTCATTGAGAGGGGTGGCCAAGCTTCTAAGAAATAACGAGTTTCCGAAATACCAGCAAATATTTTTTCACCCAATCTTGATGATACTTGGTGGTAAGGACAAGTACACAAATCTCACTTGGCTCACCAAATTTTGTTCTTCTAGGTTGAACCGTTCGTCTACAGTAGCAGTTTTTATGTTTAGGTTTCACTCTGTTCTCTTCAATATAGATAGATTAATTTGGAACTCAAAATCCAACATGGTTTGTAGTAGCTCTTTGAAACTTGAAAAAATAAAGGAGTTCTCAGTTTTGTCTCTATGGTTTGTTTCCGCTTCAAGTAGCCATATGCAGAGACTGTGGACAAGCACTTTCATTGAGAGGGGTTGCCAAGTTTCCAAGAAATTACGATTTTCCGAAATACCAGCAAATATTTTTTCACCCAATCTTGATGATACTTGGTGGTAATGACAAGTACACAAATCCCACTTGGCTCACCAAATTTTGTTTTTCTAGGTTGAAGCGTTCGTTTACAGTAGCAGTTTTTATTTTTAGGTTTCACTCTGTTCTCTCCTATATAGATAGATGAATTTGGAACTCTAAATTCAAAATGGTTTGTAGTAGCTCTTTGAAACTTGAAAAAATATAGGAGTTCTCAGTTTTGTCTCTATGGTTTGTTTCCTCTTCAAGAAGCCCTGGCACAGACTGAGGGAAAGCACTTTCATTGAGAGGGGTGGCCAAGATTCTAAGAAATAAGGAGTTTCCGAAATACCAGCAAATATTTTTTCACCCAATCATGATGATACTTGGTGGTAAGGACAAATACACAAATCCCACTTGGCTCACCAAATTTTGTTCTTCTAGGTTGAAGCGTTCATTTACAGTAGCTGTTTTTATATTTAGGTTTCACTCTGTTCTCTGCTATATAGATAGATGAATTTGGAACTCTGAATACAACATGGTTTGTAGTACCTCTTTGAAGCTTGACAAAAGAAAGGAGTTCTCAGTTTTGTCTCTATGGTTTGTTTCCTCTTCAATTAGCCCTAGGCATCGACGGTGGAAAAGTACTTTCATTGAGAGGGGTTGCCAAGCTTCTAAGAAATAACGAGTTTCCGAAATACCAGCAAATATTTTTTCACCCAATGTTGATGATACTTGGTGGTAAGGACAAGTACACAAATCCCACTTGGCTCACCAAATTTTGTTCTTTTAGGTTGAAGCGTTCATCTACAGTAGCTGTTTTTATATTTAGGTTTCACTCTGTTCTCTGCTATATAGATAGATGAATTTGGAACTCTAAATCCAACATGGTTTGTAGTGGCTCTTTGAAAGGTGACAAAATAAAAGAGTTCTCAGTTTTCTCTCTATGGTTTCTTTCCTCTTCAAGTAGCCCTAGGCACAGACTGAATAAAAAATCACTTTCATTGAGAGGGGTTGCCAAGCTTCTAAGAAATAACGAGTTTCCGAAATACCAGCAAATATTTTTTCACCCAATCTTGATGATACTTGGTGGTAATGACAAGTACACAAATCCCACTTGGCTCACCAAATTTTGTTCTTCTAGGTTGAAATGTTCGTCTACATTGGCAGTTTTTATGTTTAGGTTTCACTCTGTTCTCTCCTATATAGATAGATGTATTTGGAACTCTAAATCCAACATGGTTTGTAGTAGCTCTTTGAAACTTGAAAAAATAAAGGAGTTCTCAGTTTTGTCTCTACGGTTTGTTTCCGCTTCAAGTAGCCCTATGCAGAGACTGTGGACAAGCACTTTCATTGAGAGGGGTTGCCAAGCTTCCAAGAAATTACGATTTTCCGAAATACCAGCAAATATTTTTTCACCCAATCTTGATGATACTTGGTGGTAATGACAAGTCCACAAATTCCACTTGGCTCACCAAATTTTGTTCTTCTAGGTTGAAGCGTTCGTTTACAGTAGCAGTTTTTATTTTTAGGTTTCACTCTGTTCTCTCCTATAAAGATAGATGAATTTGGAACTCTAAATCCAAGATGGTTTGTAGTGGCTCTTTGAAACTTGACAAAATAAAGGAGTTCTCAGTTTTGTCTCTATGGTTTGTTTCCGCTTCAAGTAGCCCTATGCAGAGACTGTGGACAAGCACTTTCATTGAGAGGGGTTGCCAAGCTTCTAAGAAATTACGAGTTTCCGAAATACCAGCAAGTAATTTTTCACCCAATGTTGATGATACTTGGTGGTAATGATCACTACACAAAACCGAATTGGCTCACCAAATTTTGTTCTTCTAGGTTGAACCGTTCGTCTACAGTAGCAGTTTTTATATTTAGGTTTCACTCTGTTCTCTTCTATATAGATAGATTAATTTGGAACTCTAAATCCAACATGGTTTGTAGTAGCTCTTTGAAACTTGACAAAATAAAGGAGTTCTCAGTTTTGTCTCTACGGTTTGTTTCTGCTTCAAGTAGCCCTATGCAGAGACTGTGGACAAGCACTTTCATTGAGAGGGGTTGCCAACTTCCAAGAAATTACGATTTTCCGAAATACCAGCAAATATTTTTTCACCCAATCTTGATGATACTTGGTGGTAATGACAAGTACACAAATCCCACTTGGCTCACCTAATTTTGTTCTTCTAGGTTGAAGCGTTCGTCTACAGTAGCAGTTTTTATGTTTAGGTTTCACTCTGTTCTCTGCTATATAGATAGATGAATTTGGAACTCTAAATGCAACATGGTTTGTAGCAGCTCTTTGAAACTTGAAAAAATAAAGGAGTTCTCAGGTTGTCTCTATGGTTTGTTTCATCTTCAAGTAGCCCTGGCACAGACTGAGGGAAAGCACTTTCATTGAGAGGGGTGGCCAAGTTTCTAAGAAATAACGAGTTTCCGAAATACCAGCAAATATTTTTTCACCCAATCTTGATGATACTTGGTGGTAAGGACAAGTACACAAATCCCACTTGGCTCACCAAATTTTGTTCTTCTAGGTTGAACCGTTCGTCTACAGTAGCAGTTTTTATGTTTAGGTTTCACTCTGTTCTCTTCTATATAGATAGATGAATTTGGAACTCTAAAACCAACATGGTTTGTAGTAGCTCTTTGAAACTTGAAAAAATAAAGGAGTTCTCAGTTTTGTCTCTACGGTTTGTTTCCGCTTCAAGTAGCCCTATGCAGAGACTGTGGACAAGCACTTTCATTGAGAGGGGTTGCCAAGCTTCCAAGAAATTACGATTTTCCGAAATACCAGCAAATATTTTTCACCCAATCTTGATGATACTTGGTGGTAATGACAAGTACACAAATCCCACTTGGCTCACAAAATTTTGTTGTTCTAGGTTGAAGCGTTCGTTTACAGTAGCAGTTTTTATTTTTAGGTTTCACTCTGTTCTCTCCTATATAGATAGATGAATTTGGAACTCTAAATCCAAAATGGTTTGTAGTAGCTCTTTGAAACTTGAAAAAATATAGGAGTTCTCAGTTTTGTCTCTATGGTTTGTTTCCTCTTCAAGAAGCCCTGGCACAGACTGAGGGAAAGCACTTTCATTGAGAGGGGTGGCCAAGATTCTAAGAAATAAGAAGTTTCCGAAATGCCAGCAAATATTTTTTTCACCCAATCATGATGATACTTGGTGGTAAGGACAAATACACAAATCCCACTTGGCTCACCAAATTTTGTTCTTCTAGGTTGAAGCGTTCATCTACAGTAGCTGTTTTTATATTTAGGTTTCACTCTGTTCTCTGCTATATAGATAGATGAATTTGGAACTCTGAATACAACATGGTTTGTAGTACCTCTTTGAAACTTGACAAAAGAAAGGAGTTCTCAGTTTTGTCTCTATGGTTTGTTTCCTCTTCAATTAGCCCTAGGCATCGACAGTGGAAAAGCACTTTCATTGAGAGGGGTTGCCAAGCTTCTAAGAAATAACGAGTTTCCGAAAATACCAGCAAATATTTTTCACCCAATGTTGATGATACTTGGTGGTAATGATCAGTACACAAACACCACTTGGCTCACCAAATTTTGTTCTTCTAGGTTGAAGCGTTCGTCTACAGTAGCAGTTTTTATGTTTAGGTTTCACTCTGTTCTCTGCTATATAGATAGATGAATTTGGAACTCTAAATGCAACATGGTTTGTAGCAGCTCTTTGAAACTTGAAAAAATAAAGGAGTTCTAAGTTTTGTCTCTATGGTTTGTGTCATATTCAAGTAGCCCTGGCACAGACTGAGGGAAAGCACTTTCATTGAGAGGGGTGGCCAAGCTTCTAAGAAATAACGAGTTTCCGAAATACCAGCAAATATTTTTTCACCCAATCTTGATGATACTTGGTGGTAAGGACAAGTACTCAAATCCCACTTGGCTCACCAAATTTTGTTCTTCTAGGTTGCACCGTTCGTCTACAGTAGCAGTTTTTATGTTTAGGTTTCACTCTGTTCTCTTCTATATAGATAGATGAATTTGGAACTCTAAATCCAACATGGTTTGTAGTAGCTCTTTGAAACTTGAAAAAATAAAGGAGTTCTCAGTTTTGTCTCTATGGTTTGTTTCTGCTTCAAGTAGCCCTATGCAGAGACTGTGGACAAGCACTTTCATTGAGAGGGGTTGCCAAGCTTCCAAGAAATTACGATTTTCCGAAATACCAGCAAATATTTTTTCACCCAATCTTGATGATACTTGGTGATAATGACCAGTACACAAGTCCCACTTGACTCACCAAAATTTTGTTCTTCTAGGTTGAAGCGTTCGTTTACAGTAGCAGTTTTTATTTTTAGGTTTCACTGTGTTCTCTCCTATATAGAGAGATGAATTTGGAACTCTAAATCCAACATGGTTTGTAGCAGCTCTTTGAAACTTGAAAAAATAAAGGAGTTCTCAGTTTTGTCTCTATGGTTTGTTTTCTCTTCAAGTAGCCCTGGCACAGACTGAGGGAAAGCACTTTCATTGAGAGGGGTGGCCAAGCTTCTAAGAAATAACGAGTTTCCGAAATACCAGCAAATATTTTTTCACCCAATCTTGATGATACTTGGTGGTAAGGACAAGTACACAAAATCCACTTGCTCACCAACTTTTGGTCTTCTAGGTTGAACCGTTCGTCTACAGTAGCAGTTTTATGTTTAGGTTTCACTCTGTTCTCTTCTATATAGATAGATGAATTTGGAACTCTAAATCCAACATGGTTTGTAGTAGCTTTTTGAAACTTGAAAAATAAAGGAGTTCTCAGTTTTGTCTCTATGGTTTGTTTCCGCTTCAAGTAGCCATATGCAGAGACTGTGGACAAGCACTTTCATTGAGAGGGGTTGCCAAGTTTCCAAGAAATTACGATTTTCCGAAATACCAGCAAATATTTTTTCACCCAATCTTGATGATACTTGGTGGTAATGACAAGTACCCAAATCCCACTTGGCTCACCAAATTTTGTTCTTCTAGTTGAAGCGTTCGTTTACAGTAGCAGTTTTTATTTTTAGGTTTCACTCTGTTCTCTCCTATATAGATAGATGAATTTGGAACTCTAAATCCAACATGGTTTGTAGTAGCTCTTTGAAACTTGAAAAAATATAGGAGTTCTCAGTTTTGTCTCTATGGTTTGTTTCCTCTTCACGTAGCCCTGGCACAGACTGAGGGAAAGCACTTTCATTGAGAGGGGTGGCCAAGATTCTAAGAAATAACGAGTTTCCGAAATACCAGCAAATATTTTTTCACCCAATCATGATGATACTTGGTGGTAAGGACAAGTACACAAATCCCACTTGGCTCACCAAATTTTGTTCTTCTAGGTTGAAGCGTTCATCTACAGTAGCTGTTTTTATATTTAGGTTTCATTCTGTTCTCTGCTATATAGATAGATGAATTTGGAATTCTGAATACAACATGGTTTGTAGTACCTCTTTGAAACTTGACAAAAGAAAGGAGTTCTCAGTTTTTTCTCTATGGTTTGTTTCCTCTTCAATTAGCCAAGGCATCGACGGTGGAAAAGCACTTTCATTGAGAGGGGTTGCCAAGCTTCTAAGAAATAACGAGTTTCCGAAATGCCAGCAAATATTTTTTTCACCCAATCTTGATGATACTTGGTGGTAAGGACAAGTACACAAATCCCACTTGGCTCACCAAATTTTGTTCTTCTAGGTTGAAGCGTTCGTCTACAGTAGCAGTTTTTATGTTTAGGTTTCACTCTGTTCTCTGCTATATAGATAGATGAATTTGGATCTCTAAATCCAACATGGTTTGTAGTGGCTCTTTGAAACGTGACAAAATAAAGGAGTTCTCAGTTTTCTCTCTATGGTTTCTTTCCTCTTCAAGTAGCCCTAGGCACAGACTGTGGAAAATCACTTTCATTGAGAGGGGTTGCCAAGCTTCTAAGAAATAACGAGTTTCCGAAATACCAGCAAATATTTTTCACCCAAACTTGATGATACTTGGTGGTAGTGACAAGTACACAAATCCCACTTGGCTCACCAAATTTTGTTCTTCTAGGTTGAAATGTTCGTCTACAGTGGCAGTTTTTATGTTTAGGTTTCACTCTGTTCTCTCCTATATAGATAGATGAACTTGGAACTCTAAATCCAACATGGTTTGTAGTAGCTCTTTTGAAACTTGAAAAATAAAGGAGTTCTCAGTTTTGTCTCTATGGTTTGTTTCCGCTTCAAGTAGCCCTATGCAGAGACTGTGGACAAGCACTTTCATTGAGAGGGGTTGCCAAGCTTCCAAGAAATTACGATTTTCCGAAATACCAGCAAATATTTTTTCACCCAATCTTGATGATACTTGGTGGTAATGACAGGTCCACAAATCCCACTTGGCTAACCAAATTTTGTTGTTCTAGGTTGAAGCGTTCGTTTACAGTAGCAGTTTTTATTTTTAAGTTTTCACTCTGTTCTCTCCTATTAAGATAGATGAATTTGGAACTATAAATCCAACATTGTTTGTAGTAGCTCTTTGAAACTTGACAAATAAAGGAGTTCTCAGTTTTGTCTCTATGGTTTGTTTCCGCTTCAAGTAGCCCTATGCAGAGACTGTGGACAAGCACTTTCATTGAGAGGGTTGCCAAGCTTCCAAGAAATTACGATTTTCCGAAATACCAGCAAATATATTTTCACCCAATCTTTATGATACGTGGTGGTAATGACAAGTCACAAAACCCACTTGGCTCACCAAATTTTGTTCTTCTAGGTTGAAGCGTTCGTTTACAGTAGCAGTTTTTATTTTTAGGTTTCACTCTGTTCTCTCCTATATAGATAGATGAATTTGGAATCCTAAATCCAACATCGTTTGTAGTAGCTCTTTGAAACTTGAAAAAATAAAGGAGTTCTCAGTTTTGTCTCTATGGTTTGTTTCCGCTTCAAGTAGCCCTGGCACAGACTGAGGAAAAGCACTTTCATCGAGAGGGGTGGCCAAGCTTCTAAGAAATAACGAGTTTCCGAAATACCAGCAAATATTTTTTCACCCAATCTTGTTGATACTTGGTGGTAAGGACAAGTACACAAATCCCACTTGGCTCACCAAATTTTGTTCTTCTGGTTGAAGCATTCATCTACAGTAGCAGTTTTTATTTTTAGGTTTTACTCTGTTCTCTCCTATATAGATAGATGAATTTGGAACTCTAAATACAACATGGTTTGTAGTAGCTCTTTGAACTTGACAAAATAAAGGAGTTCTCAGTTTTGTCTCTATGATTTGTTTCTGCTTCAAGTAGATCTAAACAGAGACTGTGGAAAAGCACTTTCATTGAGAGGGGTTGCCAAGCTTCTAAGAAATAACGCTTTTCCGAATTACCAGCAAATATTTTTTCACAAAATCTTGCTGATTCATGGTGGTAATGATCAGGACACAAATCCCACTTGGCTCACCAAATTTTGTCTTCTAGGTTAAAGCGTTCTTCTACAGTAGCAGTTTTTTTTTTTAGGTTTCACTCTGTTCTCTCCTATATAGATAGAATAATTTGGAACTCTAAATCCAACATGGTTTGTAGTAGCTCTTTGAACCTTTAAAAAATAAAGGAGTTCTCAGTTTTGTCTCTATGGTTTGTTTCCTCTTCAAGTAGCTTTGGAACAGACTGAGGGAAAGCACTTTCATTGAGAGGGGTGGCCAAGCTTCTAAGAAATAACGAGTTTCCGAAATACCAGCAAATATTTTTCACCCAATCTTGATGATACTTGGTGGTAAGGACAAGTACACAAGTCCCACTTGACTCACCAAATTTTGTTCTTCTAGGTTGAAGCGTTCGTTTACAGTAGCAGTTTTTATTTTTAGGTTTCACTCTGTTCTCTCCTATATAGAGAGATGAATTTGGAACTCTAAATCCAACATGGTTTGTAGCAGCTCTTTGAAACTTGAAAAAATAAAGGAGTTCTCAGTTTTGTCTCTATGGTTTCTTTCCTCTTCAAGTAGCCCTGGCACAGACTGAGGGAAAGCACTTTCATTGAGAGGGGTGGCCAAGCTTCTAAGAAATAACGAGTTTCCGAAATACCAGCAAATATTTTTTCACCCAATCTTGATGATACTTGGTGGTAAGGACAAGTACACAAATCCCAGTTGGCTCACCAAATTTTGTTCTTCAAGGTTTTACCGTTCATCTACAGTAGCAGTTTTCATGTTTAGGTTTCACTCTGTTCTCTTCTATACAGATAGATTAATTTGGAACTCAAAATCCAACATGGTTTGTAGTAGCTCTTTGAAACTTGAAAAAATAAAGGAGTTCTCAGTTTTGTCTCTATGGTTTGTTTCCGCTTTAAGTAGCCCTATGCAGAGACTGTGGACAAGCACTTTCATTGAGAGGGGTTGCCAAGCTTCCAAGAAATTACGATTTTCCGAAATACCAGCAAATATTTTTTCACCCAATCTTGATGATACTTGGTGGTAATGACAAGTACACAAAACCCACTTGGCTCACCAAATTTTGTTCTTCTAGGTTGAAGCGTTCGTTTACAGTAGCAGTTTTTATTTTTAGGTTTCACTCTGTTCTCTCCTATATATATAGATGAATTTGGAACTCTAAGTCCAACATGGTTTGTAGTAGCTCTTTGAAACTTGAAAAAATATAGGAGTTCTCAGTTTTGTCTCTATGGTTTTTTTCCTCTTCAAGTAGCCCTTCCATAGACTGAGGGAAAGCACTTTCATTGAGAGGGGTGGCCAAGATTCTAAGAAATAACGTGTTTCCAAAATCCAGAAAATATTTTTCACCCAATCATGATGATACTTGGTGGTAATGACAAGTACACAAAACCCACTTGGCTCACCAAATTTTGTTCTTCTAGGTCGAAGCATTAGTTTACAGTAGCAGTTTTTATTTTTAGGTTTCACTCTGTTCTCTCCTATATAAATAGATGAATTTGGAACTCTAAATCCAACATGGTTTGTAGGAGCTCTTTGAAACTTGAAAAAATATAGGAGTTCTCAGTTTTTTCTCTATGGTTTGTTTCCTCTTCAAGTAGCCCTGGCACAGACTGAGGGAAAGCACTTTCATTGAGAGGGGTGGCCAAGATTGTAAGAAATAACGAGTTTCCGAAATACCAGCAAATATTTTTTTCACCCAATCATGATGATACTTGGTGGTAAGGACAAGTACACAAATCCCACTTGGCTCACCAAATTTTGTTCTTCTAGGTTGAAGCGTTCATCTACAGTAGCTGTTTTTATATTTCGGTTTCACTCTGTTCTCTGCTATATAGATAGATGAATTTGGAACTCTGAATACAACATGGTTTGTAGTACCTCTTTGAAACTTGACAAAAGAAAGGAGTTCTCAGTTTTGTCTCTATGGTTTGTTTCCTCTTCAATTAGCCCAAGGCATCGACGGTGGAAAAGCACTTTCATTGAGAGGGGTTGAGAAGCTTCTAAGAAATAAAGAGTTTCCGAAATACCAGCAAATATTTTTTCACCCAATGTTGATGATAATTGGTGGTGTGATCAGTACACAAACCCCACTTGGCTCACCAAATTTTGTTCTTCTAGGTTGAAGTGTTCGTCTACAGTAGCAGTTTTCATGTTTAGGTTTCACTCTGTTCTCTGCTATATAGATAGATGAATTTGGAACTCTAAATCCAACTAGGTTTGTAGTGGCTCTTTGAAACGTGACAAAATAAAGGAGTTCTCAGTTTTCTCTCTATGGTTTCTTTCCTCTTCAAGTAGCCCTAGGCACAGACTGTGGAAAATCACTTTCATTGAGAGGGGTTGCCAAGCTTCTAAGAAATAACGAGTTTCCGAAATACCAGCAAATATTTTTTCACCCAATCTTGATGATACGTGGTGGTAATGACAGGTCCACAAATCCCACTTGGCTCACCAAATTTTGTTCTTCTAGGTTGAAGCGTTCGTTTAAAGTAGCAGTTTTATTTTTAGGTTTCACTCTGTTCTCTCCTATAAAGATAGATGAATTTGGAACTATAAATCCAACATGGTTTGTAGTAGCTTTTTGAAACTTGACAAAATAAAGGAGTTCTCAGTTTTGTCTCTATGGTTTGTTTCCGCTTCAAGTAGCCCTATGCAGAGACTGTGGACAAGCACTTTCATTGAGAGGGGTTGCCAAGCTTCCAAGAAATTACGATTTTCCGAAATATCGGCAAATATTTTTTCACCCAATCTTGATGATACGTGGTGGTAATGACAAGTCCACAAATCCCACTTGGCTCACCAAATTTTGTTCTTCTAGGTTGAAGCGTTCGTTTACAGTAGCAGTTTTTATTTTTAGGTTTCACTCTGTTCTCTCCTATATAGATAGATGAATTTGGAACCCTAAATCCAACATCGTTTGTAGTAGCTCTTTGAAACTTGAAAAAATAAAGGAGTTCTCAGTTTTGTCTCTATGGTTTGTTTCCGCTTCACGTAGCCCTGGCACAGACTGAGGAAAAACACTTTCATTGAGAGGGGTGGCCAAGCTTCTAAGAAATAACGAGTTTCCGAAATACCAGCAAATATTTTTTCACCCAATCTTGTTGATACTTGGTGGTAAGGACAAGTACACAAGTCCCACTTGGCTCACCAAATTTTGTTCTTCTGGTTGAAGCATTCGTCTACAGTAGCAGTTTTTATTTTTAGGTTTTACTCTGTTCTCTCCTATATAGATAGATGAATTTGGAACTCTAAATCCAACATGGTTTGTAGTAGCTCTTTGAAACTTGACAAAATAAAGGAGTTCTCAGTTTTGTCTCTATGATTTGTTTCTGCTTCAAGTAGCCCTAAACAGGGACTGTGGAAAAGCACTTTCATTGAGAGGGGTTGCCAAGCTTCTAAGAAATAACGGGTTTCCGAATTACCAGCAAATATTTTTTCACAAAATCTTGATGATACATGGTGGTAATGATCAGTACACAAATCCCACTTGGCTCACCAAATTTTGTTCTTCTAGGTTGAAGCGTTCTTCTACAGTAGCAGTTTTTATTTTTAGGTTTCACTGTGTTCTCTCCTATATAGAGAGATGAATTTGGAACTCTAAATCCAACATGGTTTGTAGCAGCTCTTTGAAACTTGAAAAAATAAAGGAGTTCTCAGTTTTGTCTCTATGGTTTGTTTTCTCTTCAAGTAGCCCTGGCACAGACTGAGGGAAAGCACTTTCATTGAGAGGGGTGGCCAATCTTCTAAGAAATAACGAGTTTCCGAAATACCAGCAAATATTTTTTCACCCAATCTTGATGATACTTGGTGGTAAGGACAAGTACACAAAATCCACTTGGCTCACCAACTTTTGGTCTTCTAGGTTGAACCGTTCGTCTACAGTAGCAGTTTTTATGTTTAGGTTTCACTCTGTTCTCTTCTATATAGATAGATGAATTTGGAACTCTAAATCCAACATGGTTTGTAGTAGCTTTTTGAAACTTGAAAAAATAAAGGAGTTCTCAGTTTTGTCTCTATGGTTTGTTTCCGCTTCAAGTAGCCATATGCAGAGACTGTGGACAAGCACTTTCATTGAGAGGGGTTGCCAAGTTTCCAAGAAATTACGATTTTCCGAAATACCAGCAAATATTTTTTCACCCAATCTTGATGATACTTGGTGGTAATGACAAGTACCCAAATCCCACTTGGCTCACCAAATTTTGTTCTTCTAGGTTGAAGCGTTCGTTTACAGTAGCAGTTTTTATTTTTAGGTTTCACTCTGTTCTCTCCTATATAGATAGATGAATTTGGAACTCTAAATCCAACATGGTTTGTAGTAGCTCTTTGAAACTTGAAAAAATATAGGAGTTCTCAGTTTTGTCTCTATGGTTTGTTTCCTCTTCACGTAGCCCTGGCACAGACTGAGGGAAAGCACTTTCATTGAGAGGGGTGGCCAAGATTCTAAGAAATAACGAGTTTCCGAAATACCAGCAAATATTTTTTCACCCAATCATGATGATACTTGGTGGTAAGGACAAGTACACAAATCCCACTTGGCTCACCAAATTTTGTTCTTCTACGTTGAAGCGTTCATCTACAGTAGCTGTTTTTATATTTAGGTTTCATTCTGTTCTCTGCTATATAGATAGATGAATTTGGAATTCTGAATACAACATGGTTTGTAGTACCTCTTTGAAACTTGACAAAAGAAAGGAGTTCTCAGTTTTTTCTCTATGGTTTGTTTCCTCTTCAATTAGCCCAAGGCATCGACGGTGGAAAAGCACTTTCATTGAGAGGGGTTGCCAAGCTTCTAAGAAATAACGAGTTTCCGAAATACCAGCAAATATTTTTTCAACCAATCATGATGATACTTGGTGGTAATGATCAGTACACAAACCACACTTGGCTCACCAAATTTTGTTCTTCTAGGTTGAAGCGTTCGTCTACAGTAGCAGTTTTTATGTTTAGGTTTCACTCTGTTCTCTGCTACATAGATAGATGAATTTGGAACTCTAAATCCAACATGGTTTGTAGTAGCTCTTTGAAACTTGACAAAATAAAGGAGTTCTCAGTTTTGTCTCTATGGTTTGTTTTCGCTTCAAGTAGCCCTATGCAGAGACTGTGGACAAGCACTTTCATTGAGATTGGTTGCAAGCTTCCAAGAAATTACGATTTTCCGAAATAACAGCAAATATTTTTTCACCCAATCTTGATGATACGTGGTGGTAATGACAAGTCCACAAATCCCACTTGGCTCACCAAATTTTGTTCTTCTAGGTTGAAGCATTCGTCTACAGTGGCAGTTTTTATGTTTAGGTTTCACTCTGTTCTCTCCTATATAGATAGATGAATTTGGAACTCTAAATCCAACATGGTTTGTAGTGGCTCTTTGAAACTTGACAAAATAAAGGAGTTCTCAGTTTTGTCTCTATGATTTGTTTCTGCTTCAAGTAGCCCTAAACAGAGACTGTGGAGAAGCACTTTCATTGAGAGGGGTTGCCAAGCTTCTAAGAAATAATGCGTTTCCGAATTACCAGCAAATATTTTTTCACAAAATCTTGATGCTACATGGTGGTAATGATCAGAACACAAATCCCACTTGGCTCACCAAATTTTGTTCTTCTAGGTTGAAGCGTTCGTCTACAGTAGCAGTTTTAATATTTAGGTTTCACTCTGTTCTCCCCTATATAGATAGATGAATTTGGAACTCCAAATCCAATATGGTTTGTAGTAGCTCTTTGAAACTTGACAAAATAAAGGAGTTCTCAGTTTTGTCTCTATGGTTTGTTTCCTCTTCAACTACCCGTAGGAACAGACTGTGGAAAAGCACTTTCATTGAGAGGGGTTGCCAAGCTTCCAAGAAATTACGAGTTTTCGAAATACCAGCAAATATTTTTTCACCCAATCTTGATGATACTTGGTGGTAAGGACAAGTACACAAATCCCACTTGGCTCACCAAATTTTGTTCTTCTAGGTTGAAGTGTTCGTTTACAGTAGCAGTTTTTATTTTTAGGTTTCACTCTGTTCTCTCCTATATAGATAGATGAATTTGGAACTCTAAATCCAACATGGTTTGTAGTAGCTCTTTGAACCTTGAAAAAATAAAGGAGTTCTCAGTTTTGTCTCTATGGTTTGTTTCCTCTTCAAGTAGCCCTGGCACAGACTGAGGGAAAGCACTTTCATTGAGAGCGGTAGCCAAGCTTCTAAGAAATAACGAGTTTCCGAAATACCAGCAAATATTTTTTCACCCCATCTTGATGATACTTGGTGGTTATGATCAGTACACAAACCCCACTTGGCTCACCAAATTTTGTTCTTCTAGGTTGAAGCGTTCGTCTACAGTAGCAGTTTTTATGTTTAGGTTTCACTCTGTTCTCTCCTATATAGAGAGATGAAATTGGAACTCTAAATCCAACATGGTTTGTAGCAGCTCTTTGAAACTTGAAAAAATAAAGTAGTTCTCAGTTTTGTCTCTATGGTTTGTTTCCTCTTTAAGTAGCCCTGGCTCAGACTGAGGGAAAGCACTTTCATTGAGAGGGAGGCCAAGCTTCTAAGAAATAAAGAGTTTCCGAAATACCAGCAAATATTTTTTCACCCAATCTTGATGATACTTGGTGGTAAGGACAAGTACACAAATCCCACTTGGCTCACCAAATTTTGTTCTTCTAGGTTGAACCGTTCGTCTACAGTAGCAGTTTTTATGTTTAGGTTTCACTCTGTTCTCTTCTATATAGATAGATTAATTTGGAACTCAAAATCCAACATGGTTTGTAGTAGCTCTTTGAAACTTGAAAAAATAAAGGAGTTCTCAGTTTTGTCTCTATGGTTTGTTTCCGCTTCAAGTAGCCCTATGCAGAGACTGTGGACAAGCACTTTCATTGAGAGGGGTTGCCAAGCTTCCAAGAAATTACGATTTTCCGAAATACCAGCAAATATTTTTTCACCCAATCTTGATGATACGTGGTGGTAATGACAAGTCCACAAATCCCACTTGGCTCACCAAATTTTGTTCTTCTAGGTTGAAGCATTCGTCTACAGTGGCAGGTTTTATGTTTAGGTTTCACTCTGTTCTCTCCTATATAGATAGATGAATTTGGAACCCTAAATCCAACATCGTTTGTAGTAGCTCTTTGAAACTTGAAAAAATAAAGGAGTTCTCAGTTTTGTCTCTATGGTTTGTTTCTGCTTCAAGTAGCCCTGGCACAGACTGAGGAAAAGCACTTTCATTGAGAGGGGTGGCCAAGCTTCTAAGAAATTACGATTTTCCGAAATACCAGCAAATATTTTTTCACCCAATCTTGTTGATACTTGGTGGTAAGGACAAGTACACAAATCCCACTTGGCTCACCAAATTTTGTTCTTCTGGTTGAAGCTTTCGTCTACAGTAGTAGTTTTTATTTTTAGGTTTTACTCTGTTCTCTCCTATATAGATAGATGAATTTGGAACTCTAAATCCAACATGGTTTGTAGTGGCTCTTTGAAACTTGACAAAATAAAGGAGTTCTCAGTTTTGTCTCTTTGATTTCTTTCTGCTTAAAGTAGCCTTAAACAGAGACTGTGAAAAGCACTTTCATTGAGAGGGGTTGCCAAGCTTCTAAGAAATAACGCGTTTCTGAATTACCAGCAAATATTTTTTCACAAAATCTTGATGCTACATGGTGGTAATGATCAGGACACAAATCCCACTTGGCTCACCAAATTTTGTTCTTCTAGGTTGAAGCTTTCGTCTACAGTAGTAGTTTTTATTTTTAGGTTTCACTCTGTTCTCTCCTATATAGATAGATGAATTTGGAGCTCCAAATCCAATATGGTTTGTAGTAGCTCTTTGAAACTTGAAAAAATAAAGGAGTTCTCAGTTTTGTCTCTATGGTTTGTTTCCGCTTCAAGTAGCCCTATGCAGAGACTGTGGACAAGCACTTTCATTGAGAGGGGTTGCCAAGCTTCCAAGAAATTACGATTTTCCGAAATACCAGCAAATATTTTTTCACCCAATCTTGATGATACTTGCTGGTAATGACAGGTCCACAAATCTCACTTGGCTCACCAAATTTTGTTCTTCTAGGTTGAAGCGTTCGTTTACATTAGCAGTTTTTATTTTTAGGTTTCACTCTGTTCTCTCCTATATAGATAGATGAATTTGGAACCCTAAATCCAACATCGTTTGTAGTAGCTCTTTGAAACTTGAAAAAATAAAGGAGTTCTCAGTTTTGTCTCTATGGTTTGTTTCCGCTTCAAGTAGCCCTGGCACAGACTGAGGAAAAGCACTTTCATTGAGAGGTGTGGCCAAGCTTCTAAGAAATAACGAGTTTCCGAAATACCAGCAAATTTTTTTTCACCCAATCTTGTTGATACTTGGTGGTAAGGACAAGTACACAAGTCCCACTTGGCTCACCAAATTTTGTTCTTCTGGTTGAAGCATTCGTCTACAGTAGCAGTTTTTATTTTTAGGTTTTACTCTCTTCTCTCCTATATAGATAGATGAATTTGGAACTCTAAATCCAACATGGTTTGTAGTAGCTCTTTGAAACTTGACAAAATAAAGGAGTTCTCAGTTTTGTCTCTATGATTTGTTTCTGCTTCAAGTAGCCCTAAACAGAGACTGTGGAAAAGCACTTTCATTGAGAGGGGTTGCCAAGCTTCTAAGAAATAAAGCTTTTCCGAATTACCAGCAAATATTTTTTCACAAAATCTTGCTGATTCATGGTGGTAATGATCAGGACACAAATCCCACTTGGCTCACCAAATTTTGTTCTTCTAGGTTGAAGCGTTCTTCTACAGTAGCAGTTTTTATTTTTAGGTTTCACTCTGTTCTCTCCTATATAGATAGATGAATTTGGAACTCTAAATCCAACATGGTTTGTAGTAGCTCTTTGAACCTTTAAAAAATAAAGGAGTTCTCAGTTTTGTCTCTATGGTTTGTTTTCTCTTCAAGTAGCCCTGGCACAGACTGAGGGAAAGCACTTTCATTGAGAGGGGTGGCCAATCTTCTAAGAAATAACGAGTTTCCGAAATACCAGCAAATATTTTTTCACCCAATCTTGATGATACTTGGTGGTAATGACAAGTACACAAATCCCACTTGGCTCACCAAATTTTGTTCTTCTAGGTTGAAGCGTTCGTTTACAGTAGCAGTTTTTATTTTTAGGTTTCACTCTGTTCTCTCCTATATAGATAGATGAATTTGGAAATCTAAATCCAACATGGTTTGTAGTAGCTCTTTGAAACTTGAAAAAATATAGGAGTTCTCAGTTTTGTCTCTATGGTTTGTTTCCTCTTCAAGTAGCCCTGGCACAGACTGAGGGAAAGCACTTTCATTGAGAGGGGTGGCCAAGATTCTAAGAAATAAGGAGTTTCCGAAATACCAGCAAATATTTTTTCAACCAATCATGATGATACTTGGTGGTAAGGACAAGTACACAAATCCCACTTGGCTCACCAAATTTTGTTCTTCTAGGTTGAAGCGTTCATCTACAGTAGCTGTTTTTATATTTAGGTTTCACTCTGTTCTATGCTATAGATAGATGAATTTGGAACTCTGAATACAACATGGTTTGTAGTACCTCTTTGAAACTTGACAAAAGAAAGGAGTTCTCTGTTTTGTCTCTATGGTTTGTTTCCTCTTCAATTAGCCCTAGGCATCGACGGTGGAAAAGCACTTTCATTGAGAGGGGTTGCCAAGCTTGTAAGAAATAACGAGTTTCCGAAATACCAGCAAGTATTTTTTCAACCAATCATGATGATATTTGGTGGTAATGATCAGTACACAAACCACACTTGGCTCACCAAATTTTGTTCTTCTAGGTTGAAGCGTTCGTCTACAGTAGCAGTTTTTATGTTTAGGTTTCACTCTGTTCTCTGCTACATAGATAGATGAATTTGGAACTCTAAATCCAACATGGTTTGTAGTAGCTCTTTGAAACTTGACAAAATAAAGGAGTTCTCAGTTTTGTCTCTATGGTTTGTGTTCGCTTCAAGTAGCCCTATGCAGAGACTGTGGACAAGCACTTTCATTGAGATTGGTTGCAAGCTTCCAAGAAATTACGATTTTCCGAAATAACAGCAAATATTTTTTCACCCAATCTTGATGATACGTGGTGGTAATGACAAGTCCACAAATCCCACTTGGCTCACCAAATTTTGTTCTTCTAGGTTGAAGCATTCGTCTACAGTGGCAGTTTTTATGTTTAGGTTTCACTCTGTTCTCTCCTATATAGATAGATGAATTTGGAACCCTAAATCCAACATCGTTTTTAGTAGCACTTTGAAACTTGAAAAAATAAAGGAGTTCTCAGTTTTGTCTCTATGGTTTGTTTCCGCTTCAAGTAGCCCTATGCAGAGACTGTGGACAAGCACTTTCATTGAAAGGGGTTGCCAAGCTTCCAAGAAATTACGATTTTCCGAAATACCAGCAAATATTATTTCACCCAATCTTGATGATACGTGGTGGTAATGACAAGTCCACACATTGCACTTGGCTCACCAAATTTTGTTCTTCTAGGTTGAAGCGTTCGTTTACAGTAGCAGTTTTTATTTTTAGGTTTCACTCTGTTCTCTCCTAAATAGATAGATGAATTTGGAACCCTAAATCCAACATCGTTTGTAGTAGCTCTTTGAAACTTGAAATAATAAAGGAGTTCTCAGTTTTGTCTCTATGGTTTTATTCCGTTTCAAGTAGCCCTGGCACAGACTGAGGAAAAGCACTTTCATTGAGAGGGGTGGCCAAGCTTCTAAGAAATTACGAGTTTCCGAAATACCAGCAAATATTTTTTCACCCAATCTTGCTGATACTTGGTGGTAAGGACAAGTACACAAATCCCACTTCGCTCACCAAATTTTGTTCTTCTGGTTGAAGCATTCGTCTACAGTAGCTGTTTTTATTTTAAGGTTTCACTCTGTTCTCTCCTATATAGATAGATGAATTTGGAACTCTAAATCCAACATGGTTTGTAGTGGCTCTTTGAAACTTGACAAAATAAAGGAGTTCTCAGTTTTGTCTCTATGATTTGTTTCTGCTTCAAGTAGCCCTAAACAGAGACTGTGGAGAAGCACTTTCATTGAGAGGGGTTGCCAAGCTTCTAAGAAATAACGCGTTTCCGAATTACCAGCAAATATTTTTTCACAAAATCTTGATGCTACATGGTGGTAATGATCAGGACACAAATCCCACTTGGCTCACCAAATTTTGTTCTTCTAGGTTGAAGCGTTCGTCTACAGTAGCAGTTTTAATATTTAGGTTTCACTCTGTTCTCCCCTATATAGATAGATGAATTTGGAACTCCAAATCCAATATGGTTTGTAGTAGCTCTTTGAAACTTGACAAAATAAAGGAGTTCTCAGTTTTGTCTCTATGGTTTGTTTCCTCTTCAACTACCCGTAGGAACAGACTGTGGAAAAGCACTTTCATTGAGAGGGGTTGCCAAGCTTCCAAGAAATTACGAGTTTTCGAAATACCAGCAAATATTTTTTCACCCAATCTTGATGATACTTGGTGGTAAGGACAAGTACACAAATCCCACTTGGCTCACCAAATTTTGTTCTTCTAGGTTGAAGTGTTCGTTTACAGTAGCAGTTTTTATTTTTAGGTTTCACTCTGTTCTCTCCTATATAGATAGATGAATTTGGAACTCTAAATCCAACATGGTTTGTAGTAGCTCTTTGAACCTTGAAAAAATAAAGGAGTTCTCAGTTTTGTCTCTATGGTTTGTTTCCTCTTCAAGTAGCCCTGGCACAGACTGAGGGAAAGCACTTTCATTGAGAGCGGTAGCCAAGCTTCTAAGAAATAACGAGTTTCCGAAATACCAGCAAATATTTTTTCACCCCATCTTGATGATACTTGGTGGTTATGATCAGTACACAAACCCCACTTGGCTCACCAAATTTTGTTCTTCTAGGTTGAAGCGTTCGTCTACAGTAGCAGTTTTTATGTTTAGGTTTCACTCTGTTCTCTCCTATATAGAGAGATGAAATTGGAACTCTAAATCCAACATGGTTTGTAGCAGCTCTTTGAAACTTGAAAAAATAAAGTAGTTCTCAGTTTTGTCTCTATGGTTTGTTTCCTCTTTAAGTAGCCCTGGCTCAGACTGAGGGAAAGCACTTTCATTGAGAGGGAGGCCAAGCTTCTAAGAAATAAAGAGTTTCCGAAATACCAGCAAATATTTTTTCACCCAATCTTGATGATACTTGGTGGTAAGGACAAGTACACAAATCCCACTTGGCTCACCAAATTTTGTTCTTCTAGGTTGAACCGTTCGTCTACAGTAGCAGTTTTTATGTTTAGGTTTCACTCTGTTCTCTTCTATATAGATAGATTAATTTGGAACTCAAAATCCAACATGGTTTGTAGTAGCTCTTTGAAACTTGAAAAAATAAAGGAGTTCTCAGTTTTGTCTCTATGGTTTGTTTCCGCTTCAAGTAGCCCTATGCAGAGACTGTGGACAAGCACTTTCATTGAGAGGGGTTGCCAAGCTTCCAAGAAATTACGATTTTCCGAAATACCAGCAAATATTTTTTCACCCAATCTTGATGATACGTGGTGGTAATGACAAGTCCACAAATCCCACTTGGCTCACCAAATTTTGTTCTTCTAGGTTGAAGCATTCGTCTACAGTGGCAGGTTTTATGTTTAGGTTTCACTCTGTTCTCTCCTATATAGATAGATGAATTTGGAACCCTAAATCCAACATCGTTTGTAGTAGCTCTTTGAAACTTGAAAAAATAAAGGAGTTCTCAGTTTTGTCTCTATGGTTTGTTTCTGCTTCAAGTAGCCCTGGCACAGACTGAGGAAAAGCACTTTCATTGAGAGGGGTGGCCAAGCTTCTAAGAAATTACGATTTTCCGAAATACCAGCAAATATTTTTTCACCCAATCTTGTTGATACTTGGTGGTAAGGACAAGTACACAAATCCCACTTGGCTCACCAAATTTTGTTCTTCTGGTTGAAGCTTTCGTCTACAGTAGTAGTTTTTATTTTTAGGTTTTACTCTGTTCTCTCCTATATAGATAGATGAATTTGGAACTCTAAATCCAACATGGTTTGTAGTAGCTCTTTGAAACTTGACAAAATAAAGGAGTTCTCAGTTTTGTCTCTTTGATTTCTTTCTGCTTAAAGTAGCCTTAAACAGAGACTGTGAAAAGCACTTTCATTGAGAGGGGTTGCCAAGCTTCTAAGAAATAACGCGTTTCTGAATTACCAGCAAATATTTTTTCACAAAATCTTGATGCTACATGGTGGTAATGATCAGGACACAAATCCCACTTGGCTCACCAAACTTTGTTCTTCTAGGTTGAAGCTTTCGTCTACAGTAGTAGTTTTTATTTTTAGGTTTCACTCTGTTCTCTCCTATATAGATAGATGAATTTGGAGCTCCAAATCCAATATGGTTTGTAGTAGCTCTTTGAAACTTGAAAAAATAAAGGAGTTCTCAGTTTTGTCTCTATGGTTTGTTTCCGCTTCAAGTAGCCCTATGCAGAGACTGTGGACAAGCACTTTCATTGAGAGGGGTTGCCAAGCTTCCAAGAAATTACGATTTTCCGAAATACCAGCAAATATTTTTTCACCCAATCTTGATGATACTTGCTGGTAATGACAGGTCCACAAATCTCACTTGGCTCACCAAATTTTGTTCTTCTAGGTTGAAGCGTTCGTTTACATTAGCAGTTTTTATTTTTAGGTTTCACTCTGTTCTCTCCTATAAAGATAGATGAATTTGGAACTCTAAATCCAACATGGTTTGTAGTAGCTCTTTGAAACTTGACAAAATAAAGGAGTTCTCAGTTTTGTCTCTATGGTTTGTTTCGTCTTCAAGTAACCCTAGGAACAGACTGTGGAAAAGCACGTTCATTGAGTGGGGTTGCCAAGTTTCTAAGAAATAACGAGTTTCCGAAATACCAGCAAATTTTTTTTCACCCAATCTTGATGATACGTGGTGGTAATGACAAGTCCACAAATCCCACTTGGCTCACCAAATTTTGTTCTTCGAAGTTGAAACGTTCGTTTACAGTAGCAGTTTTATTTTTAGGTTTCACTCTGTTCTCTCCTATATCGATAGATGAATTTGGAACTCTAAATCCAACATGGTTTGTAGTAGCTCTTTGAAACTTGACAAAATAAAGGAGTTCTCAGTTTTGTCTCTATGGTTTGTTTCCTCTTCAAGTAACCCTAGGAACACACTGTGGAAAAGCACATTCATTGAGTGGGGTTGCCAAGCTTCTAAGAAATAACGAGTTTCCGAAATACCAGCAAATATTTTTTCACGCAAACTTGATGACACTTGGTGGTAATGATCAGTACAGAAATCCCACATGGCTCACCAAATTTTGTTCTTCTAGTTTGAAGCGTTCGTCTACAGTAGCAGTTTTTATATTTAGGTTTCACTCTGTTCTCTCCAATATATAGAGATGCTTTTGGAACTCTAAATTCAACATGGTTTGTAGTAGCTCTTTGAAACTTGACAAAGTAAAGGAGTTCTCAGTTTTTTCTCTATTATTTGTATCTGCTTCAAGTAGCCCTATGCAGAGACTGTGGAAAAGCACTTTCATTGAGAGGGGTTGAAAGCTTCCAAGAAATAAGAAGTTTCCGAAATACCAGCAAATATTTTTTCACCCAATCTTGATGATACGTGGTGGTAATGACAAGTCCACATCCCACTTGGCTCACCAAATTTTGTTCTTCTAGGTTGAAGCGTTCTTCTACAGTAGCAGTTTTTATATTTAGGTTTCACTCTGTTCTCTGCTGTATAGATAGATGAATTTAGAACTCTAAATCCTACATGGTTGGTAGTAGCTCTTTGAAACTTGACAAAATATAGGAGGTCTCAGTTTTGTCTGTATGGATTGTTTCCTTTTTAAGTAGCCCTAGGCACAGACTGTGGAAAAGCACTTTCATTGAGAGGAGTTGCCAACCTTCTAAGAAATAACGAGTTTCTGAAATACCAACAAATGTTTTTTCACCCAATGTTGATGATACTTGGTGGAAATGATCAGTACACCAATCCCACTTGGCTCACCAAATATTTTTCATCCAGGTTGAAGCGTTCATCAACAGTAGCAGTTTTTATGTTTAGGTTTCACTCTGTTCTCTGCTATATAGATAGATGAATTTGGATCTCTAAATCCAACATGGTTTGTAGTGGCTCTTTGAAACTTGACAAAATAAAGGAGTTCTCAGTTTTGTCTCTGTGGTTTGTTTCCTCTTCAAGTAGCCATAGGCACAGACTGTGGAAAAGCACTTTCATTGAGAGGGGTTGCCAAGCTTCTAAGAAATAACGAGTTTCCGAAATACCAGCAAATATTTTTTCACCCAATCTTGATGATACTTGGTCGTAAGGACAAGTACACAATTCCCACTTGGCTCACCAAATTTTGTTCTTCTAGGTTGAAGCGTTCGTCTTTAGTAGCAGTTTTTATGTTTAGGTTTCACTCTGTTCTCTCCTATATAGATAGATGAATTTGGAACTCTAAATCCAACATGGTTTGTAGTAGCTATTTGAAACTTGAAAAAATAAAGGAGTTCTCAGTTTTGTCTCTATGATTTGTTTAAGCTTCAAGTAGCCCTCAGCAGAGACTGTGGAAAAGCACTTTCATTGAGAGGGGTTGCCAAGCTTCCAAGAAATTACGAGTTTCCGAAATACCAGCAAATATTTTTCACCCAATCTTGATGATACGTGGTGGTAATGACAACTCCACAAATCTTACTTGGCTCACCAAATCTCGTTCTTCCTGGTTGAAGTGTTCGTTTACAGTAGCTTTTTTTATTTTCAGGTTTCACTCTGTTCTCTCCTATATAGATAGATTAATTTGGAACTCTAAATCCAACATGCTTTGTAGTAGCTCATTGATACTTGACAAAATAAAGGAGTTCTCAGTTTTGTCTCTATGGTTTGTTTCCTCTTCATGTACCCCTAGGATCAGAATGTGGAAAAGCACTTTCATTGAGTGGCGTTGCCAAGCTTCTAAGAAATAACGAGTTTCCGAAATACCAGCAAATTTTTTTTCACCCAATCTTGATGATACGTGGTGGTAATGACAAGTCCACAAATCCCACTTGGCTCACCAAATTTTGTTCTTCGAAGTTGAAGCGTTCGTTTGCTGTAGCTGTTTTATTTTTAGGTTTCACTCTGTTCTCTCCTATATCGATAGATAAATTTGGAACTCTAAATCCAACATGGTTTGTAGTAGCTCTTTGAAACTTGACAAAATAAAGGAGTTCTCAGTTTTGTCTCCATGATTTGTTTCTGCTTCATGTAGCCCTAAGCAGAGACTGTGGAAAATCACTTTCTTTGAAAGGGGTTGCCAAGCTTCCAGAAATTACGAGTTTCCTAAATACCAGCAAATATTTTGTCACCCAATGTTGATGATACGTGGTGGTAATGATCGGTACAAAAGTCCCACTTGGCTCACCAAATTTTGTTCTTCTAGGTTGAAGCGTTCGTCTACAGTAGCAGTTTTTATATTTAGTTTTCACTCTGTTCTCTGCTTTATAGATAGATGAATTTGGAACTCTAAATCCAACATAGTTTGTAGTAGCTCTTTGAAACTTGACAAAATAAAGGAGTTCTCAGTTTTGTCTCTATTTTTTGTTTCCTCTTCAAGTACCCTAAGCAATGACTGTGGAAAAGCACTTTATTGAGAGGGGTTGCCAAGCTTCTAAGAAATAACGAGTTTCCGAAATACCAGCAAATATTTTTTCACCCAATGTTGATGATACTTGGTGGTAATGATCAGTACACAAATCCCATTTGGCTCACCAAATATTTTTCTTCCAGGTTGAAGCGTTCGTCTACAGTAGCAGTTTTTATGCTTAGGTTTCACTCTGTTCTCTGCTATATAGATAGATGAATTTGGAACTCTATATCCAACATGGTTTGTAGTGGCTCTTTGAAACGTGACAAAATAAAGGAGTTCTCAGTTTTGTCTCTATGGTTTGTTTCCTCTTCAAGTAGCCCTAGGCACAGACTGTGGAAAAGCACTTTCATTGAGAGGGCTTGCCAAGCTTCTAAGAAATAACGAGTTTCCGAAATACCAGCAAATATTTTTTCACCCAATCTTGATGATACTTGGTGGTAATGACAAGTACACAAATCCCACTTGGCTCACCAAATTTTGTTCTTCTAGGTTGAAGCGTTCGTCTTCAGTAGCAGTTTTTATGTTTAGGTTTCACTCTCTTCTCTCCTATATAGATAGATGAATTTGGAACTCTAAATCCAACATAGTTTGTAGTAGCTTTTTGAAACTTGAAAAAATAAAGGAGTTCTCACTTTTGTCTCTATGGTTTGTTTCCGCTTCTAGTAGCCCTATGCAGAGACTGTGGAGAAGCACTTTCATTGAGATGGGTTGCCAATCTTCCAAGAAATTACGATTTTCTGAAATACCAGCAAATATTTTTCACCCAATCTTGATGATACGTGGTGGTAATGACAAGTCCACAAATGCCACGTGGCTCACCAAATTTTGTTCTTCTAGGTTGAAGCGTTCGTTTACAGTAGCAGTTTTTGTTTTTAGGTTTCACTCTGTTCTCTCCTATAAAGATAGATGAATTTGGAACTCTAAATCCAACATGGTTTGTAGTAGATCTTTGAAACTTGACAAAATAAAGGAGTTCTCAGTTTTGTCTCTATGATTTGTTTCCGCTTCAAGTAGCCCTAAGCAGTGACTGTGTGGAAAAGCACTTTCATTGAGAGGGGTTGCAAACCTTCCAAGAAATTACGAGTTTCCGAAATACCAGCAAATATTTTTTCACCCAATCTTGATGATACTTGGTGGTAATGATCAGTACACAAATCCCACTTGGCTCACCAAATTTTGTTCTTCTAGGTTGAAGAGTTCATCTACAGTAGCAGTTTTTATATTTAGGTTTCACTCTGTTCTCTGCTATATTGATAGATGAATTTGGGACTCAAATCCAACATGGTTTGCAGTAGCTCTTTGAAACTTGACTAAATAAAGGAGTTCTCAGTTTTGTGTCTATGGTTTGTTTCCTCTTCAAGTAGCCCTAGGCACAGACTGTGGAAAAGCACTTTCATTGAGAGGGGTTGCCAAGATTCTAAGAAATAACGAGTTTCCGAAATACCAGCAAACATTTTTTCACCCAATGTTGATGATACGTGGTGGTAATGACAATACACAAATCCCACTTGGCTGACCAAAATTTGTTCTTCTAGGTTGAAGCGTTCGTTTAGAGAAGCAGTTTTTATTTTTAGGTTTCACTCTGTTCTCTCCTATATAGATAGATGAATTTGGAACTCTAAATCCAACATGGTTTGTAGTAGCTCTGTGAAACTTGACAAAATAAAGGAGTTCTCAATTTTGTCTCTATGACTTTTTTTCGCTTCATGTAGCCCTAAGCAGAGACTGTGCAAAAGCACTTTCATTGTAAGGGGTTGCCAAACTTCCAAGAAATTATGAATTTCCGAAATACCAGCAAATATTTTTGCACCCAATGTTGATGATACTTGGTGGTAATGATCAGTTCACAAAACCCACTTGGCTCACCAAATTTTGTTCTTCTATGTTGAAGCGTTCGTCTACAGTAGCAGTTTTTATATTTAGGTTTCTCTCTGTTCTCTCCTATATAGATGGATGAATTTGGAACTCTAAATCCAACATGGTGTGTAATAGCTCTTTGAAACTTGACAAAATAAAGGAGTTCTCAGTTTTGTCTCTATGGTTTGTTTCCTCTTTAAGTAGCCCTAGCCACAGACTGTGGAAAAACACTTTCATTGAGAGGGGTTGCCAAGCTTCTAAGAAATAACGAGTTTCCGAAATACCAGCAAATATTTTTTCACCCAATCTTGATGATACTTGTTGGTGATAATCAGTACACAAATCCCAATGGCTCACCAAATTTTGTTCTTCTAGTTTGAAGCGTTCGTCTACAGTAGCAATTTTTATATTTAGGTTTCACTCTGTTCTCTCTTACACAGATGGATAAATTTGGAACTCTAAATCCAACATGGTTTGTAGTAGCACGTTGAAACTTGACAAAATAAAGGAGTTCTCAGTTTTGTCTCTATGATTTGTTTCCGATTCAAGTAGCATTAAGCAGAGACTGTGGAAAAGCACTTTCATTGAGAGGGGTTGCCAAGCTTCCAGAAATTACGAGTTTCCGAAATACCAGCAAATATTTTTTCACCCAATCTTGATGATACTTGGTGGTAATAATCAGAACACAAATCCCACTTGGCTCACCAAATTTTGTTCTTCTGGGTTGAAGCGTTCATCTACAGTATCAGTTTTTATATTTAGGTTTCACTCTGTTCTCTCCGATACAGATAGATGAATTTAGAACTCTAAATACAACGTGGTTTGTAGTAGCTCTTTGAAACTTGACAAAATAAAGGAGTTCTCAGTTTTGTCTCTATGATTTGTTTCCGATTCAAGTAGCCTTAAGCAGAGACTGTGGAAAAGCACTTTCATTGAGAGGGGTTGCCAAGCTTCCAAGAAATTACGATTTTCCGAAATACCAGCAAATATTTTTTTCACCCAATGTTGATGATACTTGGTGGTAATGATCAGTACACAAATCCCACTTGGCTCACCAAATATTGTTCTTCCAGGTTGAAGCGTTCGTCTACATTAGCAGTTATTATATTTAGGTTTCACTCTGTTCTCTGCTATATAGATAGATGAATATGGAACTCTAAATCCAACATGGTTTGATGTAGCTCTTTGAAACTTGACAAAATAAAGGAGTTCTCAGTTTTCTCTATATGTTTTGTTTCCTCTTCAAGTAGCCCTAGGCACAGACGGTGGAAAAGCACTTTCATTGAGAGGGGTTGCCAACCTTCCAAGAAATAACGAGTTTCAGAAATACCAGCAAATATTTTTTCACCCAATGTTGATGATACTTGGTGGTAATGACAGTACACAAATCCCACTTGGCTCACCAAATGTTGTTCTTCTAAGTTGAAGCATTCATCTACAGTAGCAGTTTTTATTTTTAGGTTTCACTCTGTTCTCTGCTATATTGGTAGATGAATTTGGAACTCTGAATCCAACATAGTTTGAAGTAGCTCTTTGAAACTGACAAAAGAAAGGAGTTCTCAGTTTTGTCTCTATGGTTTGTTTCCTCTTCAATTAGCCATAGGCACGGACGGTGGAAAAGCACTTTCATTGAGAGGGGTTGCCAAGCTTCTAAGAAGTAACGAGTTTCCGAAATACCAGCAAATATTTTTTCACCCAATGTTGATGATACTTGGTGGTAAGGATCAGTACACAAAACTGACTTGGCTCACCAAATATTGTTCTTCTAGGTTGAAGCGTTCGTTTACAGAAGCTGTTTTTATATTTTCGTGTCACTATGTTCTCTAATATACAGATATATGAATTTGGAACTCTAAACACAACATGGTTTGTAGTAATTCTTTGAAACTTGAAAAAAAAAGGAGTTCTCAGTTTTGTCTCTATGATGTGATTCCGCTTCAAGTAGCCCTAAGCAGATACTGTTTAAAATCACTTTCATTGAGAGGGGTTGCCAAGCTTCCAAGAAATTACGAGTTTCCGAAATACCAGCAAATATTTTTTCACCCAATCTTGATGATACATGGTGGTAATCACAAGTCCACAAATCCCACTTGGCTCACCAAATTTTGTTCTTCTAAGTTAAAGCGTTCGTTTACAGTAGCAGTTTATATTTTTAGGTTTCACTCTGTTCTCTCCTATATAGATAGATGAATTTGTAACTCTAAATCCAACATGGTTTGTAGTAGCTCTTTGAAACTTGAGAAAATAAAGGAGTTCTCAGTTTTGTCTCTATGATTTGTTTCCGATTCAAGTAGCCTTAAGCAGAGACTGTGGAAAAGCACTTTCATTGAGAGGGGTTGCCAAGTTTCCAAGAAATTACGAGTTTCCGAAATACCAGCAAATATTTTTTCACCCAATCTTGATGATACTTGGTGGTAATAATCAGAACACAAATCCCACTTGGCTCACCAAATTTTGTTCTTCTAGGTTGAAGCGTTCATCTACAGTAGCAGTTTTTATATTTAGGTTTCACTCTGTTCTCTGCTATATTGATAGATGAATTTGGAACTCTGAATCCAACATGGTTTGTAGTAGCTCTTTGAAACTTGACAAAAGAAAGGAGTTCTCAGTTTTGTCTCTATGGTTTGTTTCCTCTTCAATTAGCCCTAGGCACCGACGGTGGAAAAGCACGTTCATTTAGAGGGGTTGCCAAGCTTCTAAGAAATAACGATTTCGGAAATACCAGCAAATATTTTTTCACCCAATCTTGATGATACTTGGTGGTAATGATCCGTACACAAATCCGACTTGGCTCACCAAATTTTGTTCTTGTACTTTGAAGCATTCGTTTACAGTAGCAGTTTTTATTTTTAGGTTTCACTCTGTTCTCTCCTATATAGATTGATGAATTTGGAACTCTAAATCCTACATGGTTTGTAGTAGCTCTTTGAAACTTGAAAAAATAAAGGAGGTCTCAGTTTTGTCTCTATGGATTGTTTCCTCTTTAAGTAGCCCTAGGCACTGACTGTGGAAAAGCACTTTCATTGAGAGGGGTTGCCAAGCTTCCAAGAAATTACGATTTTCCGAAATACCAGCAAATATTTTTTTTCACCCAATATTGATGATACTTGGTGGTAATGATCAGTACACAAATCCCACATGGCTCACCAAATATTGTTCTTCCAGGTTGAAGCGTTCATCTACATTAGCAGTTTTTATGTTTAGGTTTCACTCTGTTCTCTGCTATACAGATAGATGAATTAGGAACTCTAAATCCAACATGGTTTGTAGTGGCTCTTTGAAACTTGACAAAGTAAAGGAGTTCTCATTTTTGTCTCTATGGTTTGTTTCTCTTCAAGTAGCCCTATGCAGAGACTGTGGAAAAGCACTTTCAGTTGAAGGGGTTGCCAAGATTCTATGAAATAACGAGTTTCCCATATACCAGGAAAGGTTTTTTCACCCAATCTTGATGATACTTGGTGGAAATGATCAGTACACAAATCCCACTTGGCTCACCAAATATTGTTCTTCCAGGTTGAAGCGTTCGTCTACAGTAGCAGTTATAATATTTAGGTTTCACTCTGTTCTCTGCTATATAGATAGATGAATATGGAACTCTAAATCCAACATGGTTTGAAGTAGCTCTTTGAAACTAGACAAAATAAAGGAGTTCTCAGTTTTCTCTCTATGGTTTGTTTCCTCTTCAAGTAGCTCTAGGCACAGACGGTGGAAAAGCACTTTCCTTGAGAGGGGTTGCCAACCTTCCAAGAAATTACGAGTTTCCGAAATACCAGCAAATATTTTTTCACCCAATCTTGATGAAACGTGGTGGTAATGACAGTTCACAAATCCCACTTGGCTCACCAAATGTTGTTCTTCTAGGTTGAAGCGTTCGTTTACAGTAGCAGTTTTTATATTTTCGTGTCACTCTGTTCTCTCCTATACAGATATATGAATTTGGAACTCTAAATCCAACATGGTTTGTAGTAGCTCTTTGAAAGTTAAAAAAATAAAAGAGTTCTCAGTTTTGTCTCTATGATTTGTTTCCACTTCAAGTAGCCCTAAGCAGATACTGTTTAAAGGCACTTTCATTGAGACGGGTTGCCAAGATTCCAAGAAATTACGAGTTTCCGAAACACCAGCAAATATTTTTTCACCCAATCTTGATGATACATGGTGGTAATCACAAGTCCAAAAATCCCACTTGGCTCACAAAATTTTGTTCTTCTAAGTTGAAGCGTTCGTTTACAGTAGCAGTTTATATTTCTAGGTTTCACTCTGTTCTCTCTTATATAGATAGATGAATTTGGAACTCTAAATCTAACATGGTTTGTAGTAGCTCTTTGAAACTTGAGAAAATAAAGGAGTTCTCAGTTTTGTCTCTATGATTAGTTTCTGATTCAAGTAGCCTTAAGCAGAGACTGTGGAAAAGCACTTTCATTGAGAGGGGTTGCCAAGCTTCCAAGAAATTACGAGTTTCCGAAATACCAGCAAATATTTTTTCACCCAATCTTGATGATACTTGGTGGTAATAATCAGAACACAAATCCCACTTGGCTCACCAAATTTTGTTCTTCTAGGTTGAAGCGTTCATCTACAGTAGCAGTTTTTATATTTAGGTTTCACTCTGTTCTCTGCTATATTGATAGATGAATTTGGAACTCTGAATCCAACATGGTTTGTAGTAGCTCTTTGAAACTTGACAAAAGAAAGGATTTCTCAGTTTTGTCTCTATGGTTTGTTTCCTCTTCAATTAGCCATAGGCACCGACGGTGGAAAAGCACTTTCATTGAGAGGGGTTGCCAAGCTTCTAAGAAATAACGAGTTTCCGAAACACCAGCAAATATGTTTTCACCCAATGTTGATGATACTTGGTGGTAATGATCAGAACACGAAACCCACTTGGCTCACCAAATTTTGTTCTTCTAGGTTGAAGCGTTCGTCTACAGTACCAGTTTTTATATTTACGTTTCACGATGTTCTCTCCTATATAGATAGATGAATTTAGAACTATAAATCCAACATGTTTTGTAGTAGCTCTTTGAAACTTGACAAAATAAAGGAGTTCTCAGTTTTGTTTCTATGGTTTGTTTTCTCTTCAAGTACTCCTAGGCACAGACTGTGGAAAAGCACTTTCATTGACTGGGGTTGCAAAGCTTCTAAAAATTAACGAGTTTCCGAAATACCAGAAAATATTTTTTCACCCAATCTTGATGATACTTGGTGGTAATGATCAGTACACAAATCCCACTTGGCTCACCAAATTTTGTTCTTCTAGTTTGAAGCATTCGTTTACAGTAGCAGTTTTTATATTTAGGTTTCACTCTGTTCTCTGCTTTATAGATAGATGAATTTGGAACTCTAAATCCAACGTGGTTTGTAGTAGCTCTTTTAAACTTGACAAAATAAAGGATTTCTCAGTTTTTTTCTACGGTTTGTTTCCTCTTCAAGTAGTCCTAGGCACAGACTGTGGAAAAGAACTTTCAATGAGTGGGGTTGCCAAGCTTCTAAAAAATAACGAGTTTCCGAAATACCAGCAAATATTTTTTCACCCAATTTGATGATACATGGTGGTAATGATCAGTACACAAATCCCACTTGGCTCACCACATTTTGTTCTTCTAGGTTGAAGCGTTCATCTACAGTAGCAGTTTTTATATTTAGGTTTCACTCTGTTCGTTTACAGTAGCAGTATTTATTTTTAGGTTTCACTCTGTTCTCTCCTATATAGATAGATGAATTTGGAACTCTAAGTCCTACATGGTTTGTAGTAGCTCTTTGAAACTTGAAAAACAAAGGAGGTCTCAGTTTTGTCTCTATGGATTGTTTTCTCTTTAAGTAATCCTAGGCACTGACTGAGAAAAAGCACTTTCATTGAGAGGGGTTGCCAAGCTTCCAAGAAATCACGAGTTTCCGAAATACCAGCAAATATTTTTTCACCCAATCTTGATGATACTTGGTGGTAATGATCAGTACACAAATCCCACTTGTCTCACCAAATTTTGTTCTTCTAGATTGAAGCATTCGTTTAGAGTAGCAGTTTTTATTTTTAGGTTTCACTCTGTTCTCTCCTATATAGATAGATGAATTTGGAACTCTAAATCCTACATGGTTTGTAGTAGCTCTTTGAAACTTGACAAAATAAAGGAGGTCTCAGTTTTTTCTCTATGGATTGTTTCCTCTTTAAGTAGTCCTAGGCACTGACGGTGGAAAAGCACTTTCATTGAGAGGGGTTGCCAAGCTTCCAAGAAATTACGAGTTTCCGAAATACCAGCAAATATTTTTTCACCCAAAGATGATGATACTTGGTGGTAAGGATCAGTACACAAAACCGACTTGACTCACCAAATGTTGTTCTTCTAGGTTGAAGCGTTCGTTTACAGTAGCAGTTTTTATATTTTCGTGTCACTCTGTTCTCTCCTATACAGATATATGAATTTGGAACTCTAAATCCAACATGGTTTGTAGTAGCTCTTTGAAACTTGAAAAAATAAAGGAGTTCTCAGTTTTGTCTCTATGATTTGTTTCCGCTTCAAGTAGCCCTAAGCAGATACTATTAAAAGCACTTTCATTGAGACGGGTTGCCAAGATTCCAAGAAATTACGAGTTTCCGAAACACCAGCAAATATTTTTTCACCCAATCTTGATGATACATGGTGGTAATCACAAGTCCAAAAATCCCACTTGGCTCACCAAATTTTGTTCTTCTAAGTTGAAGCGTTCGTTTACAGTAGCAGTTTATATTTCTAGGTTTCACTCTGTTCTCTCTTATATAGATAGATGAATTTGGAACTCTAAATCCAACATGGTTTGTAGTAGCTCTTTGAAACTTGAGAAAATAAAGGAGTTCTCAGTTTTGTCTCTATGATTTGTTTCCGAATCAAGTAGCCTTAAGCAGAGACTGTGGAAAAGCACTTTCATTGAGAGGGGTTGCCAACCTTCCAAGAAATTATGAGTTTCCGAAATACCAGCAAATATTTTTTCACCCAATCTTGATGATACTTGGTGGTAATAATCAGAACACAAATCCCACTTGGCTCACCAAATTTTGTTCTTCTAGGTTGAAGCGTTCATCTACAGTAGCAGTTTTTATATTTAGGTTTCACTCTGTTCTCTGCTATATTGATAGATGAATTTGGAACTCTGAATCAAACATGGTTTCTGGTAGCTCTTTGAAACTTGACAAAAGAAAGGAATTCTCAGTTTTGTCTCTATGGTTTGTTTCCTCTTCAATTAGCCCTAGGCACCGACGGTGAAAAAGCACTTTCATTGAGAGGGGTTGCTAAGCTTCTAAGAAATAACGAGTTTCGGAAATACCAGCAAATATTTTTTCACCCAATCTTGATGATACTTGGTGGTAATGATCAGTACACAAAACCCACATGGCTCACCAAATTTTGTTCTTCTGGGTTGAAGCGTTCATCTACAGTAGCAGTTTTTATATTTAGGTTTCACTCTGTTCTCTCCGATACAGATAGATGAATTTAGAACTCTAAATAAAACGTGGTTTGTAGTAGCTCTTTGAAACTTGACAAAATAAAGGAGTTCTCAGTTTTGTTTCTAAGGTTTGTTTCCTCTTCAAGTAGTCCTAGGCACAGACTGTGGAAAAGTACTTTCAATGAGTGGGGTTGGGAAGCTTCTAAGAAATAACGAGTTTCTGAAATACCAGCAAATATTTTTTCACCCAATCTTGATGATACTTGGTGGTAATGATCAGTACACAAATCCGACTTGGCTCACCAAATTTTGTTCTTGTACTTTGAAGCATTCGTTCACAGTAGCAGTTTTTATTTTTAGGTTTCACTCTGTTCTCTCCTATATAAATTGATGAATTTGGAACTCTAAATCCTACATGGTTTGTAGTAGCTCTTTGAAACTTGAAAAAATAAAGGAGGTCTCAGTTTTGTCTCTATGGATTGTTTCCTCTTTAAGTAGCCCTAGGCACTGACTGTGGAAAGGCACTTTCATTGAGAGGGGTTGCCAAGCTTCCAAGAATTTACGATTTTCCGAAATACCAGCAAATATTTTTTTTCACCCAATATTGATGATACTTGGTGGTAATGATCAGTACACAAATCCCACTTGGCTCACCAAATATTGTTCTTCCAGGTTGAAGCGTTCGTCTACAGTAGCAGTTTTTATGTTTAGGTTTCACTCTGTTCTCTGCTATACAGATAGATGAATTTGGAACTCTAAATCCAACATGGTTTGTAGTGGCTCTTTGAAACTTGACAAAATAAAGGAGTTCTCATTTTTGTCTCTATGGTTTGTTTCTCTTCAAGTAGCCCTATGCAGGGACTGTGGAAAAGCACTTTCAGTTGAAGGGGTTGCCAAGATTCTATGAAATAACGAGTTTCCCATATACCAGGAAAGGTTTTTTCACCCAATCTTGATGATACTTGGTGGAAATGATCAGTACACAAATCCCACTTGGCTCACCAAATTTTGTTCTTCTAGGTTGAAGCGTTCGTCTACATTAGCAGTTATAATATTTAGGTTTCACTCTGTTCTCTGCTATATAGATAGATCAATATGGAACTCTAAATCCAACATGCTTTGAAGTAGCTCTTTGAAACTTGACAAAATAAAGGAGTTCTCAGTTTTCTCTCTATGGTTTGTTTCCTCTTCAAGTAGCCCTAGGCACAGACGGTGGAAAAGCACTTTCATTGAGAGGGGTTGCCAACCTTCCAAGAAATTACGAGTTTCCGAAATACCAGCAAATATTTTTTCACCCAATCTTGATGAAACGTGGTGGTAATGACAGTACACAAATCCCACTTGGCTCACCAAATGTTGTTCTTCTAGGTTGAAGCGTTCGTTTACAGTAGCAGTTTTTATATTTTCGTGTCACTCTGTTGTCTCCTATACAGATATATGAATTTGGAACTCTAAATCCAACATGGTTTGTAGTAGCAATTTGAAACTTGAAAAAATAAAAGAGTTGTCAGTTTTGTCTCTATGATTTGTTTCCGCTTCAAGTAGCCCTAAGCAGATACTGTTTAAAAGCACTTTCATTGAGACGGGTTGCCAAGACTCCAAGAAATTACGAGTTTCCAAAATACCAGCAAATATTTTTTCACCCAATCTTGATGATACATGGTGGTAATCACAAGTCCACAAATCCCACTTTGCTCACCAAATTTTGTTCTTCTAAGTTGAAGCGTTCGTTTACAGTAGCAGTTTATATTTCTAGGTTTCACTCTGTTCTCTCTTATATAGATAGATGAATTTGGAACTCTAAATCCAACATGGTTTGTAGTAGCTCTTTGAAACTTGACAAAATAAAGGAGTTCTCAGTTTTGTCTCTATGATTTGTTTCCGATTCAAGAAGCCTTAAGCAGAGACTGTGGAAAAGCACTTTCATTGAGAGGGGTTGCCAAGCTTCCAAGAAATTACGAGTTTCCGAAATACCAGTAAATATTTTTTCACCAAATCCTGATGATACTTGGTGGTAATGATCAGTACACAAAACCCACTTGGCTCACCAAATTTTGTTCTTCTGGGTTGAAGCGTTCATCTACAGTAGCAGTTTTTATATTTAGGTTTCACTCTGTTCTCTGCTATATTGATAGATGAATTTGGAACTCTGAATCCAACATGGTTTGTAGTAGCTCTTTGAAACTTGACAAAAGAAAGGAGTTCTCAGTTTTGTCTCTATGGTTTGTTTCCTCTTCAATTAGCCCTAGGCGCCGACGGTGGAAAAGCACTTTCATTGATAGGGGTTGCCAAGCTTCTAAGAAATAACGAGTTTCGGAAATACCAGCAAATATTTTTTCACCCAATGTTGATGATACTTGGTGGTAATGATCAGTACACAAAACCCACTTGGCTCACCAAATTTTGTTCTTCTGGGTTGAAGCGTTCATCTACAGTAGCAGTTTTTATATTTAGGTTTCACTCTGTTCTCTCCAATACAGATAGATGAATTTAGAACTCTAAATACAACGTTGTTTGTAGTAGCTCCTTGAAACTTGACAAAATAAAGGAGTTCTCAGTTTTGTCTCTATGGTTTGTTTCCTCTTCAATTAGCCCTAGGCACCGACGGTGGAAAAACACTTTCATTGAGAGGGGTTGCCAGTTTTGTTTCTATGGTTTGTTTCCTCTTCAAGTAGTCCTAGGCACAGACGGTGGAAAATACTTTCAATGAGTGGGGTTGCCAAGCTTCTAAGAAATAACGAGTTTCCGAAATACCAGCAAATATTTTTTCACCCAATCTTGATGATACTTGGTTAATGATCAGTACACAAATCCGACTTGGCTCACCAAATTTTGTTCTTGTACTTTGAAGCATTCGTTTACAGTAGCAGTTTTTATTTTTAGGTTTCACTCTGTTCTCTCCTATATAGATTGATGAATTTGGAACTCTAAATCCTACATGGTTTGTAGTATCTCTTTGAAACTTGAAAAAATAAAGGAGGTCTCAGTTTTGTCTCTATGGATTGTTTCCTCTTTAAGTAGCCCTAGGCACTGACTGTGGAAATGCACTTTCATTGAGAGGGGTTGCCAAGCTTCCAAGAAATTACGATTTTCCGAAATACCAGCAAATATTTTTTTCACCCAATATTGATGATACTTGGTGGTAATGATCAGTACACAAATCCCACTTGGCTCACCAAATATTGTTCTTCCAGTTTGAAGCGTTCGACTACAGTAGCAGTTTTTATGTTTAGGTTTCACTCTGTTCTCTGCTATACAGATAGATGAATTTGGAACTCTAAATCCAACATGGTTTGTAGTGGCTCTTTGAAACTTGACAAAATAAAGGAGTTCTCAGTTTTGTCTCTATGGTTTGTTTCCTCTTCAAGTAGCCCTAGGCAGAGACTGTGGAATAGCACTCTCTGTGAAAGGGGTTGCCAAGATTCTATGAAATAACGAGTTTCTGATATACCAGGAAAGGTTTTTTCACCCAATCTTGATGATACTTGGTGGAAATGATCAGTACACAAATCCCACTTGGCTCACCAAATTTTTTTCTTCTAGGTTGAATCGTTGGTCTACATTAGCAGTTATTATATTTAGGTTTCACTCTGTTCTCTGCTATATAGATAGGTGAATATGGAACTCTAAATCCACATGGTTTGAAGTAGCTCTTTGAAACTTGACAAAATAAAGGAGTTCTCAGTTTTCTCTCTATGGTTTGTTTCCTCTTCAAGTAGCCCTAGGCACAGACGGTGGAAAAGCACTTTCATTGAGAGGGTTTGCCAACCTTCCAAGAAATAACGAGTTTCGGAAATACCAGCAAATATTTTTTCACCCAATGTTGATGATACTTGGTGGTAATGACAGTACACAAATCCCACTTGCCTCACCAAATGTTGTTCTTCTAGGTTGAAGCGTTCATCTACAGTAGCAGTTTTTATATTTAGGTTTCACTCTGTTCTCTGCTATATTGATAGATGAATTTGGAACTCTGAATCCAACATGGTTTGAAGTAGCTCTTTGAAACTTGACAAAAGAAAGGAGTTCTCAGTTTTGTCTCTATGGTTTGTTTCCTCTTCAATTACCCATAGGCACCGACGGTGGAAAAGCACTTTCATTGAGAGGGGTTGCCAAGCTTCTAAGAAGTAACGAGTTTCCGAAATACCAGGAAATATTTTTTCACCCAATGTTGATGATACTTGGTGGTAAGGATCAGTACACAAAACCGACTTGGCTCACCAAATGTTGTTCTTCTAGGTTGAAGCGTTCGTTTACAGTAGCAGTTTTTATATTTAGGTTTCGCTCTGTTCTCTCCTATACAGATACATGAATTTGGAACTCTAAATCCAACATGGTTTGTAGTAGTTCTTTGAAACTTGACAAAATAAAGGAGTTCTCAGTTTTGTCTCTATGATTTGTTTCCGATTCAAGTAGCCTTAAGCAGAGACTGTGGAAAAGCACTTTCATTGAGAGGGGTTGCTAAGCTTCTAAGAAATAAGGAGTTTCGGAAATACCAGCAAATATTTTTTCACCCAATCTTGATGATACTTGGTGGTAATGATCAGTACACAAAACCCACTTGACTCACCAGATTTTGTTCTTCTGGGTTGAAGCGTTCATCTACAGTAGCAGTTTTTATATTTAGGTTTCACTCTGTTCTCTCCGATACAGATAGATGAATTTAGAACTCTAAATAAAACGTGGTTTGTAGTAGCTCTTTGAAACTTGACAAAATAAAGGAGTTCTCAGTTTTGTTTCTATGGTTTGTTTCCTCTTCAAGTAGTTCTAGGCACAGACTGTGGAAAAGTACTTTCAATGAGTGGGGTTGGGAAGCTTCTAAGAAATAACGAGTTTCCGAAATACCAGCAAATATTTTTTCACCCAATCTTGATGATACTTGGTGGTAATGATCAGTACACAAATCCGACTTGGCTCACCAAATTTTGTTCTTGTACTTTGAAGCATTCGTTCACAGTAGCAGTTTTTATTTTTAGGTTTCACTCTGTTCTCTCCTATATAGATTGATGAATTTGGAACTCTAAATCCTACATGGTTTGTAGTAGCTCTTTGAAACTTGAAAAAATAAAGGAGGTCTCAGTTTTGTCTCTATGGATTGTTTCCTCTTTAAGTAGCCCTAGGCACTGACTGTGGAAAAGCACTTTCATTGAGAGGGGTTGCCAAGCTTCCAAGAAATTACGATTTTCCGAAATACCAGCAAATATTTTTTTTCACCCAATATTGATGATACTTGGTGGTAATGATCAGTACACAAATCCCACTTGGGTCACCAAATATTGTTCTTCCTGGTTGAAGCGTTCGTCTACAGTAGCAGTTTTTATGTTTAGGTTTCACTCTGTTCTCTGCTATACAGATAGATGAATTTGGAACTCTAAATCCAACATGGTTTGTAGTGGCTCTTTGAAACTTGACAAAATAAAGGAGTTCTCATTTTTGTCTCTATGGTTTGTTTCTCTTCAAGTAGCCCTATGCAGGGACTGTGGAAAAGCACTTTCAGTTGAAGGGGTTGCCAAGATTCTATGAAATAACGAGTTTCCCATATACCAGGAAAGGTTTTTTCACCCAATCTTGATGATACTTGGTGGAAATGATCAGTACACAAATCCCACTTGGCTCACCAAATTTTGTTCTTCTAGGTTGAAGCGTTCGTCTACATTAGCAGTTATAATATTTAGGTTTCACTCTGTTCTCTGCTATATAGATAGATGAATATGGAACTCTAAATCCAACATGGTTTGAAGTAGCTCTTTGAAACTTGACAAAATAAAGGAGTTCTCAGTTTTCTCTCTATGGTTTGTTTCCTCTTCAAGTAGCTCTAGGCACAGACGGTGGAAAAGCACTTTCATTGAGAGGGGTTGCCAACCTTCCAAGAAATTATGAGTTTCCGAAATACCAGCAAATATTTTTTCACCCAATCTTGATGAAACGTGGTGGTAATGACAGTACACAAATCCCTCTTGGCTCACCAAATGTTGTTCTTCTAGGTTGAAGCGTTCGTTTACAGTAGCAGTTTTTATATTTTCGTGTCACTCTGTTCTCTGCTATACAGATAGATGAATTTGGAACTCTAAATCCAACATGGTTTGTAGTGGATCTTTGAAACTTGACAAAATAAAGGAGTTCTCAGTTTTGTCTCTATGGTTTGTTTCCTCTTCAAGTAGCCCTAGGCAGAGACTGTGGAATAGCACTCTCTGTGAAAGGGGTTGCCAAGATTCTATGAAATAACGAGTTTCTGATATACCAGGAAAGGTTTTTTCACCCAATCTTGATGATACTTGGTGGAAATGATCAGTACACAAATCCCACTTGGCTCACCAAATTTTTTTCTTCTAGGTTGAATCGTTGGTCTACATTAGCAGTTATTATATTTAGGTTTCACTCTGTTCTCTGCTATATAGATAGATGAATATGGAACTCTAAATCCACATGGTTTGAAGTAGCTCTTTGAAACTTGACAAAATAAAGGAGTTCTCAGTTTTCTCTCTATGGTTTGTTTCCTCTTCAAGTAGCCCTAGGCACAGACGGTGGAAAAGCACTTTCATTGAGAGGGTTTGCCAACCTTCCAAGAAATAACGAGTTTCGGAAATACCAGCAAATATTTTTTCACCCAATGTTGATGATACTTGGTGGTAATGACAGTACACAAATCCCACTTGGCTCACCAAATGTTGTTCTTCTAGGTTGAAGCGTTCATCTACAGTAGCAGTTTTTATATTTAGGTTTCACTCTGTTCTCTGCTATATTGATAGATGAATTTGGAACTCTGAATCCAACATGGTTTGAAGTAGCTCTTTGAAACTTGACAAAAGAAAGGAGTTCTCAGTTTTGTCTCTATGGTTTGTTTCCTCTTCAATTACCCATAGGCACCGACGGTGGAAAAACACTTTCATTGAGAGGGGTTGCCAAGCTTCTAAGAAGTAACGAGTTTCCGAAATACCAGGAAATATTTTTTCACCCAATGTTGATGATACTTGGTGGTAAGGATCAGTACACAAAACCGACTTGGCTCACCAAATGTTGTTCTTCTAGGTTGAAGCGTTCGTTTACAGTAGCAGTTTTTATATTTAGGTTTCGCTCTGTTCTCTCCTATACAGATACATGAATTTGGAACTCTAAATCCAACATGGTTTGTAGTAGTTCTTTGAAACTTGACAAAATAAAGGAGTTCTCAGTTTTGTCTCTATGATTTGTTTCCGATTCAAGTAGCCTTAAGCAGAGACTGTGGAAAAGCACTTTCATTGAGAGGGGTTGCTAAGCTTCTAAGAAATAAGGAGTTTCGGAAATACCAGCAAATATTTTTTCACCCAATCTTGATGATACTTGGTGGTAATGATCAGTACACAAAACCCACTTGGCTCACCAGATTTTGTTCTTCTGGGTTGAAGCGTTCATCTACAGTAGCAGTTTTTATATTTAGGTTTCACTCTGTTCTCTCCGATACAGATAGATGAATTTAGAACTCTAAATAAAACGTGGTTTGTAGTAGCTCTTTGAAACTTGACAAAATAAAGGAGTTCTCAGTTTTGTTTCTATGGTTTGTTTCCTCTTCAAGTAGTCCTAGGCACAGACTGTGGAAAAGTACTTTCAATGAGTGGGGTTGGGAAGCTTCTAAGAAATAACGAGTTTCCGAAATACCAGCAAATATTTTTTCACCCAATCTTGATGATACTTGGTGGTAATGATCAGTACACAAATCCGACTTGACTCACCAAATTTTGTTCTTGTACTTTGAAGCATTCCTTCACAGTAGCAGTTTTTATTTTTAGGTTTCACTCTGTTCTCTCCTATATAGATTGATGAATTTGGAACTCTAAATCCTACATGGTTTGTAGTAGCTCTTTGAAACTTGAAAAAATAAAGGAGGTCTCAGTTTTGTCTCTATGGATTGTTTCCTCTTTAAGTAGCCCTAGGCACTGACTGTGGAAAAGCACTTTCATTGAGAGGGGTTGCCAAGCTTCCAAGAAATTACGATTTTCCGAAATACCAGCAAATATTTTTTTCACCCAATATTGATGATACTTGGTGGTAATGATCAGTACACAAATCCCACTTGGCTCACCAAATATTGTTCTTCCAGTTTGAAGCGTTCGACTACAGTAGCAGTTTTTATGTTTAGGTTTCACTCTGTTCTCTGCTATACAGATAGATGAATTTGGAACTCTAAATCCAACATGGTTTGTAGTGGCTCTTTGAAACTTGACAAAATAAAGGAGTTCTCAGTTTTGTCTCTATGGTTTGTTTCCTCTTCAAGTAGCCCTAGGCAGAGACTGTGGAATAGCACTCTCTGTGAAAGGGGTTGCCAAGATTCTATGAAATAACGAGTTTCTGATATACCAGGAAAGGTTTTTTCACCCAATCTTGATGATACTTGGTGGAAATGATCAGTACACAAATCCCACTTGGCTCACCAAATTTTTTTCTTCTAGGTTGAATCGTTGGTCTACATTAGCAGTTATTATATTTAGGTTTCACTCTGTTCTCTGCTATATAGATAGGTGAATATGGAACTCTAAATCCACATGGTTTGAAGTAGCTCTTTGAAACTTGACAAAATAAAGGAGTTCTCAGTTTTCTCTCTATGGTTTGTTTCCTCTTCAAGTAGCCCTAGGCACAGACGGTGGAAAAGCACTTTCATTGAGAGGGTTTGCCAACCTTCCAAGAAATAACGAGTTTCGGAAATACCAGCAAATATTTTTTCACCCAATGTTGATGATACTTGGTGGTAATGACAGTACACAAATCCCACTTGCCTCACCAAATGTTGTTCTTCTAGGTTGAAGCGTTCATCTACAGTAGCAGTTTTTATATTTAGGTTTCACTCTGTTCTCTGCTATATTGATAGATGAATTTGGAACTCTGAATCCAACATGGTTTGAAGTAGCTCTTTGAAACTTGACAAAAGAAAGGAGTTCTCAGTTTTGTCTCTATGGTTTGTTTCCTCTTCAATTACCCATAGGCACCGACGGTGGAAAAGCACTTTCATTGAGAGGGGTTGCCAAGCTTCTAAGAAGTAACGAGTTTCCGAAATACCAGGAAATATTTTTTCACCCAATGTTGATGATACTTGGTGGTAAGGATCAGTACACAAAACCGACTTGGCTCACCAAATGTTGTTCTTCTAGGTTGAAGCGTTCGTTTACAGTAGCAGTTTTTATATTTAGGTTTCGCTCTGTTCTCTCCTATACAGATACATGAATTTGGAACTCTAAATCCAACATGGTTTGTAGTAGTTCTTTGAAACTTGACAAAATAAAGGAGTTCTCAGTTTTGTCTCTATGATTTGTTTCCGATTCAAGTAGCCTTAAGCAGAGACTGTGGAAAAGCACTTTCATTGAGAGGGGTTGCTAAGCTTCTAAGAAATAAGGAGTTTCGGAAATACCAGCAAATATTTTTTCACCCAATCTTGATGATACTTGGTGGTAATGATCAGTACACAAAACCCACTTGACTCACCAGATTTTGTTCTTCTGGGTTGAAGCGTTCATCTACAGTAGCAGTTTTTATATTTAGGTTTCACTCTGTTCTCTCCGATACAGATAGATGAATTTAGAACTCTAAATAAAACGTGGTTTGTAGTAGCTCTTTGAAACTTGACAAAATAAAGGAGTTCTCAGTTTTGTTTCTATGGTTTGTTTCCTCTTCAAGTAGTTCTAGGCACAGACTGTGGAAAAGTACTTTCAATGAGTGGGGTTGGGAAGCTTCTAAGAAATAACGAGTTTCCGAAATACCAGCAAATATTTTTTCACCCAATCTTGATGATACTTGGTGGTAATGATCAGTACACAAATCCGACTTGGCTCACCAAATTTTGTTCTTGTACTTTGAAGCATTCGTTCACAGTAGCAGTTTTTATTTTTAGGTTTCACTCTGTTCTCTCCTATATAGATTGATGAATTTGGAACTCTAAATCCTACATGGTTTGTAGTAGCTCTTTGAAACTTGAAAAAATAAAGGAGGTCTCAGTTTTGTCTCTATGGATTGTTTCCTCTTTAAGTAGCCCTAGGCACTGACTGTGGAAAAGCACTTTCATTGAGAGGGGTTGCCAAGCTTCCAAGAAATTACGATTTTCCGAAATACCAGCAAATATTTTTTTTCACCCAATATTGATGATACTTGGTGGTAATGATCAGTACACAAATCCCACTTGGGTCACCAAATATTGTTCTTCCTGGTTGAAGCGTTCGTCTACAGTAGCAGTTTTTATGTTTAGGTTTCACTCTGTTCTCTGCTATACAGATAGATGAATTTGGAACTCTAAATCCAACATGGTTTGTAGTGGCTCTTTGAAACTTGACAAAATAAAGGAGTTCTCATTTTTGTCTCTATGGTTTGTTTCTCTTCAAGTAGCCCTATGCAGGGACTGTGGAAAAGCACTTTCAGTTGAAGGGGTTGCCAAGATTCTATGAAATAACGAGTTTCCCATATACCAGGAAAGGTTTTTTCACCCAATCTTGATGATACTTGGTGGAAATGATCAGTACACAAATCCCACTTGGCTCACCAAATTTTGTTCTTCTAGGTTGAAGCGTTCGTCTACATTAGCAGTTATAATATTTAGGTTTCACTCTGTTCTCTGCTATATAGATAGATGAATATGGAACTCTAAATCCAACATGGTTTGAAGTAGCTCTTTGAAACTTGACAAAATAAAGGAGTTCTCAGTTTTCTCTCTATGGTTTGTTTCCTCTTCAAGTAGCTCTAGGCACAGACGGTGGAAAAGCACTTTCATTGAGAGGGGTTGCCAACCTTCCAAGAAATTATGAGTTTCCGAAATACCAGCAAATATTTTTTCACCCAATCTTGATGAAACGTGGTGGTAATGACAGTACACAAATCCCTCTTGGCTCACCAAATGTTGTTCTTCTAGGTTGAAGCGTTCGTTTACAGTAGCAGTTTTTATATTTTCGTGTCACTCTGTTCTCTGCTATACAGATAGATGAATTTGGAACTCTAAATCCAACATGGTTTGTAGTGGATCTTTGAAACTTGACAAAATAAAGGAGTTCTCAGTTTTGTCTCTATGGTTTGTTTCCTCTTCAAGTAGCCCTAGGCAGAGACTGTGGAATAGCACTCTCTGTGAAAGGGGTTGCCAAGATTCTATGAAATAACGAGTTTCTGATATACCAGGAAAGGTTTTTTCACCCAATCTTGATGATACTTGGTGGAAATGATCAGTACACAAATCCCACTTGGCTCACCAAATTTTTTTCTTCTAGGTTGAATCGTTGGTCTACATTAGCAGTTATTATATTTAGGTTTCACTCTGTTCTCTGCTATATAGATAGATGAATATGGAACTCTAAATCCACATGGTTTGAAGTAGCTCTTTGAAACTTGACAAAATAAAGGAGTTCTCAGTTTTCTCTCTATGGTTTGTTTCCTCTTCAAGTAGCCCTAGGCACAGACGGTGGAAAAGCACTTTCATTGAGAGGGTTTGCCAACCTTCCAAGAAATAACGAGTTTCGGAAATACCAGCAAATATTTTTTCACCCAATGTTGATGATACTTGGTGGTAATGACAGTACACAAATCCCACTTGGCTCACCAAATGTTGTTCTTCTAGGTTGAAGCGTTCATCTACAGTAGCAGTTTTTATATTTAGGTTTCACTCTGTTCTCTGCTATATTGATAGATGAATTTGGAACTCTGAATCCAACATGGTTTGAAGTAGCTCTTTGAAACTTGACAAAAGAAAGGAGTTCTCAGTTTTGTCTCTATGGTTTGTTTCCTCTTCAATTACCCATAGGCACCGACGGTGGAAAAACACTTTCATTGAGAGGGGTTGCCAAGCTTCTAAGAAGTAACGAGTTTCCGAAATACCAGGAAATATTTTTTCACCCAATGTTGATGATACTTGGTGGTAAGGATCAGTACACAAAACCGACTTGGCTCACCAAATGTTGTTCTTCTAGGTTGAAGCGTTCGTTTACAGTAGCAGTTTTTATATTTAGGTTTCGCTCTGTTCTCTCCTATACAGATACATGAATTTGGAACTCTAAATCCAACATGGTTTGTAGTAGTTCTTTGAAACTTGACAAAATAAAGGAGTTCTCAGTTTTGTCTCTATGATTTGTTTCCGATTCAAGTAGCCTTAAGCAGAGACTGTGGAAAAGCACTTTCATTGAGAGGGGTTGCTAAGCTTCTAAGAAATAAGGAGTTTCGGAAATACCAGCAAATATTTTTTCACCCAATCTTGATGATACTTGGTGGTAATGATCAGTACACAAAACCCACTTGACTCACCAGATTTTGTTCTTCTGGGTTGAAGCGTTCATCTACAGTAGCAGTTTTTATATTTAGGTTTCACTCTGTTCTCTCCGATACAGATAGATGAATTTAGAACTCTAAATAAAACGTGGTTTGTAGTAGCTCTTTGAAACTTGACAAAATAAAGGAGTTCTCAGTTTTGTTTCTATGGTTTGTTTCCTCTTCAAGTAGTCCTAGGCACAGACTGTGGAAAAGTACTTTCAATGAGTGGGGTTGGGAAGCTTCTAAGAAATAACGAGTTTCCGAAATACCAGCAAATATTTTTTCACCCAATCTTGATGATACTTGGTGGTAATGATCAGTACACAAATCCGACTTGACTCACCAAATTTTGTTCTTGTACTTTGAAGCATTCCTTCACAGTAGCAGTTTTTATTTTTAGGTTTCACTCTGTTCTCTCCTATATAGATTGATGAATTTGGAACTCTAAATCCTACATGGTTTGTAGTAGCTCTTTGAAACTTGAAAAAATAAAGGAGGTCTCAGTTTTGTCTCTATGGATTGTTTCCTCTTTAAGTAGCCCTAGGCACTGACTGTGGAAAAGCACTTTCATTGAGAGGGGTTGCCAAGCTTCCAAGAAATTACGATTTTCCGAAATACCAGCAAATATTTTTTTTCACCCAATATTGATGATACTTGGTGGTAATGATCAGTACACAAATCCCACTTGGCTCACCAAATATTGTTCTTCCAGGTTGAAGCGTTCGTCTACAGTAGCAGTTTTTATGTTTAGGTTTCACTCTGTTCTCTGCTATACAGATAGATGAATTTGGAACTCTAAATCCAACATGGTTTGTAGTGGCTCTTTGAAACTTGACAAAATAAAGCAGTTCTCATTTTTGTCTCTATGGTTTGTTTCTCTTCAAGTAGCCCTATGCAGGGACTGTGGAAAAGCACTTTCAGTTGAAGGGGTTGCCAAGATTCTATGAAATAACGAGTTTCCCATATACCAGGAAAGGTTTTTTCACCAAATCTTGATGATACTTGGTGGAAATGATCAGTACACAAATCCCACTTGGCTCACCAAATTTTGTTCTTCTAGGTTGAAGCGTTCGTCTACATTAGCAGTTATAATATTTAGGTTTCACTCTGTTCTCTGCTATATAGATAGATGAATATGGAACTCTAAATCCAACATGGTTTGAAGTAGCTCTTTGAAACTTGACAAAATAAAGGAGTTCTCAGTTTTCTCTCTATGGTTTGTTTCCTCTTCAAGTAGCTCTAGGCACAGACGGTGGAAAAGCACTTTCATTGAGAGGGGTTGCCAACCTTCCAAGAAATTATGAGTTTCCGAAATACCAGCAAATATTTTTTCACCCAATCTTGATGAAACGTGGTGGTAATGACAGTACACAAATCCCACTTGGCTCACCAAATGTTGTTCTTCTAGGTTGAAGCGTTCGTTTACAGTAGCAGTTTTTATATTTTCGTGTCACTCTGTTCTCTCCTATACAGATATATGAATTTGGAACTCTAAATCCAACATGGTTTGTAGTACCTCTTTGAAACTTGAGAAAATAAAAGAGTTCTCAGTTTTGTCTCTATGATTTGTTTCCGCTTCAAGTAGCCCTAAGCAGATACTGTTTAAAAGCACTTTCATTGAGACTGGTTGCCAAGATTCCAAGAAATTACGAGTTTCCGAAATACCAGCAAATATTTTTTCACTCAATCTTGATGATACATGGTGGTAATCACAAGTCCACAAATCCCACTTTGCTCACCAAATTTTGTTCTTCTAAGTTGAAGCGTTCGTTTACAGTAGCAGTTTATATTTCTAGGTTTCACTCTGTTCTCTCTTATATAGATAGATGAATTTGGAACTCTAAATCCAACATGGTTTGTAGTAGCTCTTTGAAACTTGAGAAAATAACGGAGTTCTCAGTTTTGTCTCTATGATTTGTTTCCGATTCAAGTAGCCTTAAGCAGGACTGTGGAAAAGCACTTTCATTGAGAGGGGTTGCCAAGCTTCCAAGAAATTACGAGTTTCCGAAATACCAGCAAATATTTTTTCACCCAATCTTGATGATACTTGGTGGTAATAATCAGAACACAAATCCCACTTGGCTCACCAAATTTTGTTCTTCTAGGTTGAAGCGTTCATCTACAGTAGCAGTTTTTATATTTAGGTTTCACTCTGTTCTCTGCTATATTGATAGATGAATTTGGAACTCTGAATCCAACATGGTTTGTAGTAGCTCTTTGAAACTTGACAAAAGAAAGGAGTTCTCAGTTTTGTCTCTATGGTTTGTTTCCTCTTCAATTAGCCCTAGGCACCGACGGTGGAAAAGCACTTTCATTGAGAGGGGTTGCCAAGCTTCTAAGAAATAACGAGTTTCGGAAATACCAGCAAATATTTTTTCACCCAATGTTGATGATACTTGGTGGTAATGATCAGTACACAAAACCCACTTGGCTCACCAAATTTTGTTCTTTTAGGTTGAAGCTTTCATCTACAGTAGCAGTTTTTATATTTAGGTTTCACTCTGTTCTCTCCTATACAGATAGATGAATTTAGAACTCTAAATACAACGTGGTTTGTAGTAGCTTTTTGAAACTTGACAAAAGAAAGGATTTCTCTGTCTTGTCTTTAGGGTTTGTTTCGTCTTCAATTAGCCCTAGGCATCGAGGGTGGAAAAGCACTTTCATTGAGAGGGGTTGCCAAGCTTCTAAGAAATAACGAGTTTCCGAAATACCAGCAAATATGTTTTCACCCAATGTTGATGATACTTGGTGGTAATGATCAGTACACGAAACCCACTTGGCTCACCAAATTTTGTTCTTCTAGGTTGAAGCGTTCGTCTACAGTAGCAGTTTTTATATTTACGTTTCACGATGTTCTCTCCTATATAGATAGATGTATTTAGAACTCTAAATCCAACATGTTTTGTAGTAGCTCTTTGAAACTTGACAAAATAAATGAGTTCTCAGTTTTTTTTCTATGGTTTGTTTTCTCTTCAAGTAGTCCTAGGCACAAACTTTGGAAAAGCACTTTCATTGAGTGAGGTTGCAAAGCTTCTAAAAAATAACGAGTTTCCGAAATACCAGCAAATATTTTTTCACCCAAAATTGATGATACTTGGTGGTAATGATCAGTACACAAATCCGAATTGGCTCACAAATTTTGTTCTTGTAGTTTGAAGCATTCGTTTACAGTAGCAGTTTTTTTTTTTAGGTTTCACTCTGTTCTCTCCTATATAGATAGATGAATTTGGAACTTTAAATCCTACATGGTTTTTAGTAGCTCTTTAAAACTTGAAAAAATACAGGAGGTCTCAGTTTTGTCTCTATGGATTGTTTCCTTTTAAGTAGCCCTAGGCACAGACTATGGAAAAGCACTTTCATTGAGAGGGGTTGCCAAGCTTCCAAGAAATTACGAGTTTCCGAAATACCAGCAAATATTTTTTCAACCAATCTTGATGATACTTGGTGGTAATGATCAGTACACAAATCCCACTTAGCTCACCAAATTTTGTTCCTCTAGGTTGAAGCGTTCATCTACAGTAGCAGTTTTTATGTTTAGGTTTCACTCTGTTCTCTCCTATATAGATAGATGAATTTGGAACTCTAAATCCACAATGGTTTGTAGTAGCTGTTTGAACGTTGACAAAATAAAGGAGTTCTCAGTTTTGTCTCTATGGTTTGTTTTTCTACAAGTAGCCCTAGGCACAGACTGTGGAAAAGCACTTTCATTGAGAGGCGTTGCCAAGCTTCTAAGAAATAACGAGTTTCCGAAATTCCAGCAAATATTTTTTCACCCAATGTTGATGATACTTGATGGTAATGATCAGTACACAAAACCCACTTGGCTCACCAAATTTTGTTTTTCTAGGTTGAAGTGTTCGTCTACAGTAGCAGTTTTTATATTTAGTTTTCAATCTGTTCTGTCCTATATAGATAGATGAATTTAGAACTCTAACTCCAACGTGGTTTGTAGTAGCTCTTTGAAACTTGACGAAATAAAGGAGTTCTCCGTTTTGTTTCTATGGTTTGTTTCCTTTTGAAGTAGTCCTAGGCACAGACTGTGGAAAAGTACTTTCAATGAGTGGGGTTGCCAAGCTTCTAAGAAATAACGAGTTTCCGAAATACCAGCAAATATTTTTTCACCCAATCTTGATGATACTCGGTGGTAATGATCAGTACACAAATCCCACTTGGCTCACCAAATTTTGTTCTTCTAGGTTGAAGAGTTCGTCTACAGTAGCAGTTTTTATATTTAGGTTTCACTTTGTTCTCTCCTATATGGATAGATGAATTTGGAACTCTGAATCCAACATGGTTTGTAGTAGATCTTCGAAACTTGACAAAAGAAAGGAGTTCTCAGTTTTGTCATTAGGGTTTGTTTCCTCTTCAATTAGACCTAGGCATCGAGGGTGGAAAAGCACTTTCATTGAGAGGGGTTGCCAAGCTTCTAAGAAATAACGAGTTTCCGAAATACCAGCAAATATGTTTTCACCCAATGTTGATGATACTTGGTGGTAATGATCAGAACACGAAACCCACTTGGCTCACCAAATATTGTTCTTCAAGGTTGAAGCGTTCATCTACAGTAGCAGTTTTTATATTTAGGTTTCACTCTGTTCTCTCAGATACAGATAGATGAATTTAGAACTCTAAATAAAACGTGGTTTGTAGTAGCTCTTTGAAACTTGACAAAATAAAGGAGTTCTCAGTTTTGTTTCTATGGTTTGTATCCTCTTCAAGTAGTCCTAGGCACAGACTGTGGAAAAGTACTTTCAATGAGTGGGGTTGGGAAGCTTCTAAGAAATAACGAGTTTCCGAAATACCAGCAAATATTTTTTCACCCAATCTTGATGATACTTGGTGGTAATGATCAGTACACAAATCCGACTTGGCTCACCAAATTTTGTTCTTGTACTTTGAAGCATTCGTTCACAGTAGCAGTTTTTATTTTTAGGTTTCACTCTGTTCTCTCCTATATAGATTGATGAATTTGGAACTCTAAATCCAACGTGGTTTGTAGTAGCTCTTTGAAACTTGACAAAATAAAGGAGGTCTCAGTTTTTTCTGTATGGATTGTTTCCTCTTTAAGTAGCCCTAGGCACAGACTGTGGAAAATCACTTTCATTGAGAGGGGTTGCCAAGCTTCCAAGAATTTACGATTTTCCGAAATACCAGCAAATATTTTTTTCACCGAATGTTGATGATACTTCTTGGTAATGATCAGTACACAAATCCCACTTGGCTCACCAAATATTGTTCTTCCAGGTTGAAGCGTTCATCTACAGTAGCAGTTTTTATGTTTAGGTTTCACTCTGTTCTCTGCTATATAGATATACGAATTTGGAACTCTAAATACAACATGGTTTGTAGTGGCTCTTTGAAACGTGACAAAATAAAGGCGTTCTCAGTTTTGTCTCTATGGTTTGTTTCCTCTTCAAGTAACCCTAGGCACAGACTGTGGAAAAGCACTTTCATTGAGAGGGCTTGCCAAGCTTCTAAGAAATAACGAGTTTCAGAAATACCAGCAAATATTTTTTCATCCAAACATGATGATACTTGGTGGTAATGACAAGTACACAAATCCCACTTGGCTCACCAAATATTGTTCTTCTAGTTTGAAGCGTTCGTTTACAGTAGCAGTTTTTATTTTTAGGTTTCACTCTGTTCTCTCCTGTATAGATAGATGAATTTGGAACTCTAAATCCAACATGGTTTGTAGTAGCTCTTTGAAACTTGACAAAATAAAGGAGTTCTCAGTTTTGTCTTATTGATTTGTTTCCGCTTCAAGTAGCCTTAAGCAGAGACGGTGGAAAAGCACTTTCATTGAGAGGGGTTGCCAAGCTTCCAAGAAATTACGAGTTTCCGAAATACCAGCAAATATTTTTTCACCCAATCTTGATGATACTTGGTGGTAATGATCAGTACACAAATCCCACTTGGCTCACCAAATTTTGTTCTTCTAGTTTGAAGCATTCGTTTACAGTAGCAGTTTTTATTTTTAGGTTTCACTCTGTTCTCTCTTATATAGATAGATGAATTCGGAACTCTAAATCCTACATGGTTTGTAGTAGCTCTTTGCAACTTGAAAAAATAAAGGAGGTCGCAGTTTTGTCTCTATGGATTGTTTCCACTTAAGTAGTCCTAGGCACTGACTGTGGAAAAGCACTTGCATTGAGAGGGGTTGCCAAGCTTCCAAGAAATTACGAGTGTCCGAAATACCAGCAAACATTTTTTCACCCAATGTTGATGATACGTGGTGGTAATGATCGGTACAAAAGTCCCACTTGGCTCACCAAATTTTGTTCTTCTAGGTTGAAGTGTTCGTCTACAGTAGCAGTTTTTATATTTAGGTTTCACTCTGTTCTCTGCTTTATAGATAGATGAATTTGGAACTCTAAATCCAACGCGGTTTGTAGTAGCTCTTCGAAACTTGACAAAAGAAAGGAGTTCTCAGTTTTTTCTTTAGGGTTTGTTTCCTCTTCAATTAGCCCTAGGCATCGAGGGTGGAAAAGCACTTTCATTCAGAGGGGTTGCCAAGCTTCTAAAAAATAACGAGTTTCCGAAATACCAGCAAATATTTTTTCACCAAATCTTGATGATACTTGGTGGTAATGATCAGTACACAAATCCCACTTGGCTCACCAAATTTTGTTCTTCTAGTTTGAAGCATTCATTACAGTAGCAGTTTTTATTTTTAGGTTTCACTCTGTTCTCTCCTACATAGATAGATGAATTTGGAACTCTAAATCCTACATGGTTTGTAGTAGCTCCTTGAAACTTGACAAAATAAAGGAGTTCTCAGTTTTGTCTCTATGGATTGTTTCCTCTTTAAGTAGCCCTAGGCACAGACTGTGGAAAAGCACTTTCATTGAGAGGGGTTGCCAAGTTTCCAAGAAATTATGATTTTCCGAAATACCAGCAAATATTTTTTTCACCGAATGTTGATGATACTTGGTGGTAATGATCAGTATACAAATCCCACTTGGCTCACCAAATATTGTTCTTCCAGGTTGAAGCGTTCGTCTACAGTAGCAGTTTTTATGTTTAGGTTTCACTCTGTTCTCTGCTATATAGATAGATGAATTTGAAACTCTAAATACAACATGGTTTGTAGTACCTCTTTGAAACTTGACAAAATAAAGGAGTTCTCAGTTTTGTCTCTATGGTTTGTTTCCTTTTCAAGTAGACCTAGGCACAGACTGTGGAAAAGCACTTTCATTGAGAGGGGTTGCCAAGCTTCCAAGAAATAACGAGTTTCCGAAATACCAGCAAACATTTTTTCATCCAATGTTGATGATACTTGGTGGTAATGACAAGTACACAAATCCCACTTGGCTCACCAAATTTTGTTCTTCTAGGTTGAAGCGTTCGTCTACAGTAGCCGTTTTTATATTTAGGTTTCACTCTGTTCTCTGCTTTATAGATAGATGAATTTGGAACTCTAAATCCAACGTGGTTTGTAGTAGCTCTTTGAAACTTGACAAAATAAAGGAGTTCTCAGTTTTTTTCTATGGTGTGTTTCCTCTTCAAGTAGTCCTAGACACAGACTGTGCAAAAGTACTTTCAATGAGTGGGGTTGCCAAGCTTCTAAGAAATAACGATTTTCCGAAATACCAGCAAATATTTTTTCACCCAATTTGATGATACTTGGTGGTAATGATCAGTACACAAATCCCACTTGGCTCACAAAATTTTGTTCTTCTAGGTTGAAGCATTCATCTACAGTAGCAGTTTTTATATTTAGGTTTCACTCTGTTCGCTTACAGTAGCAGTATTTATTATTAGGTTTCACTCTGTTCTCTCCTATATAGATAGATGAATTTGGAACTCTAAATCCTACATGGTTTGTAGTAGCTCTTTGAAACTTGAAAAAAAAAAGGAGGTCTCAGTTTTGTCTCTATGGATTGTTTTCTCTTTAAGTAATCCTAGGCACTGACTGTGGAAAAGCACTTTTATTGAGAGGGGTTGCCAAGCTTCCAAGAAATTACGAGTTTCAGAAATACCAGCAAATATTTTTTTCACCCAATGTTGATTATACTTGGTGGTAACGATCATTACACAAATCCCACTTGGCTCACCAAATATTGTTGTTCCAGGGTGAATCGTTCGTCTACAGTAGCAATTTTTATGTTTAGGTTTCACTCTGTTCTCTGCTTTATAGATAGATGAATTTGGAACTCTAAATCCAACATGGTTTGTAGTGGCTCTTTGAAACATGACAAAATAAAGGAGTTCTCAGTTTTGTCTCTATGGTTTGTTTCCTCTTCAAGTACCCCTAGGCACAGACTGTGGAAAAGCACTTTCATTGAGAGGCGTTGCCAAGCTTCTAAGAAATAACGAGTTTCCGAAATACCAGCAAATATTTTTTCACCCGATGTTGATGATACTTGGTGGTAATGACAAGTACACAAATCCCACTTGGCTCACCAAATTTTGTTCTTCTAGTTTGAAGCATTCGTTTACAGTTGCAGTTTTTATTTTTAGCTTTCACTCTGCTCTCTCCTATATAGATAGATGAATTTTGAACTCGAAATCCAACATGGTTTGTAGTAGTTCTTTGAAACTTGAAAAAATTAAGGAGGTCTCATTTTTGTCTCTATGGATTGTTTCCTCTTTAAGTAGCCCTAGGCACTGACTATGGAAAAGCACTTTCATTGAGAGGGGTTGCTAAGCTTCTAAGAAATTACGAGTTTCAGAAATACAAGCAATTATTTTTTTCACCCAATGTTGATGATACTGGGTGGTAACGATGAGTACACAAAACCGACTTGGCTCACCAAATTTTGTTCTTCTAGGTTGAAGCGTTCGTCTACAGTAGCAGTTTTTATATTTAGGTTTCACTCTGTTCTCTCCTATAGAGATAGATGAATTTAGAACTCTAAATCCAACGTGGTTTGTAGTGGCTCTTTGAATCGTGACAAAATAAAGGAGGTCTCAGTTTTGTCTCTATGGATTGTTTCCTCTTTAAGTAGCCCTAGGCACAGACTGTGGAAAAGCAATTTCATTGAGAGGAGTTGCCAAGCTTCCAAGAAATTACGATTTTCCGAAATACCAGCAAATGTTTTTTTCACCGAATGTTGATGATACTTCTTGGTAATGATCAGTACACAAATCCCACTTGGCTCGCCAAATATTGTTCTTCCAGGTTGAAGCGTTCGTCTACAGTAGCAGTTTTTATGTTTAGGTTTCACTTTGTTCTCTGCTATATAGATAGATGAATTTGGAACTCTAAATACAACATGGTTTGTAGTGGCTCTTTGAAACGTGACAAAATAAAGGCGTTCTCAGTTTTGTCTCTATGGTTTGTTTCCTCTTCAAGTAACCCTAGGCACAGACTGTGGAAAAGCACTTTCATTGAGAGGGCTTGCCAAGCTTCCAAGAAATTACGAGTTTCCGAAATACCAGCAAATATTTTTTCACCCAATCTTGATGATACTTGGTGGTAATGATCAGTACACAAATCCCACTTGGCTCACCAAATTTTGTTCTTCTAGTTTGAAGCATTCGTTTACAGTAGCAGTTTTTATTTTTATGTTTCACTCTGTTCTCTCTTATATAGATAGATGAATTTGGAACTCTAAATCCTACATGGTTTGTAGTAGCTCCTTGCAACTTGAAAAAATAAAGGAGGTCTCAGTTTTGTCTCTATGGATTGTTTCCACTTAAGTAGTCCTAGGCACTGACTGTGGAAAAGCACTTGCATTGAGAGGGGTTGCCAAGCTTCCAAGAAATTACGAGTGTCCGAAATACCAGCAAACATTTTTTCACCCAATGTTGACGATACGTGGTGGTAATGATCGGTACAAAAGTCCCACTTGGCTCACCAAATTTTGTTCTTCTAGGTTGAAGCGTTCGTCTACAGTAGCAGTTTTTATATTTAGGTTTCACTCTGTTCTCTGCTTTATAGATAGATGAATTTGGAACTCTAAATCCAACGCGGTTTGTAGTAGCTCTTTGAAACTTGACAAAATAAAGGAGGTCTCAGTTTTGTCTCTATGGATTGTTTCCACTTAAATATTCCTAGGCACTGACTGTGGAAAAGCACTTTGAATGAGAGGGGTTGCCAAGCTTCCAAGAAATTACGAGTGTCCGAAATACCAGCAAATATTTTTTTCACCCAATGTTGATGATACTTGGTGGTAATGATCAGTACACAAATCCCACTTGGCTCACCAAATTTTGTTCTTCTAGTTTGAAGCATTCGTTTACAGTAGTAGTTTTTATTTTTAGGTTTCACTCTGTTTTCTCCTATATAGATAGATGAATTTGGAACTCTAAATCCATCATGGTTTGTAGTGGCTCTTTGAAACTTGATAAAATTAAGGAGTTCTCAGTTTTGTCTCTATGGTTTGTTTCCTCTTCAAGTAGCCCTAAGCACAGACTGTGGAAAAGCACTTTCTTTGAAAGGGGTTGCCAAGCTTCCAAGAAATTTCGTGTTTCCGAAATACCAGCAAACATTTTTTCACCCAATGTTGATGATACGTGGTGGTAATGATCGGTACAAAAGTCCCACTTGGCTCACCAAATTTTGTTCTTCTAGTTGAAGCGTTCGTCTATAGTAGCAGTTTTATATTTAGGTTTCCCTCTGTTCTCTGCTTTATATATAGATGAATTTGGAACTCTAAATCCAACATGGTTTGTAGTAGCTCTTTGAAACTTGACAAAATAAAGGAGTTCTCAGTTTTGTTTCTATGGTTTGTTTCCTCTTCAAGTAGTCCTAGGCAGAGACTGTGGAAAAGTACTTTCAATGAGTGGGGTTGCCGAGCTTCTAAGAAATAACGAGTTTCCGAAATACCAGCAAATATTTTTTCACCCAATTTGATGATACTTGGTGGTAATGATCAGTACACAAATCCCACTTGGCTCACCAAATTTTGTTCTTGTAGTTTGAAGCATTCGTTTACAGTAGCAGTTTTTATTTTTAAGGTTCACTCTGTTCTCTCCTATATAGATAGATGAATTTGGAACTCTAAATCCTACATGGTTTGTAGTAGCTCTTTGAAACTTGACAAAATAAAGGAGGTCTCAGTTTTGTCTCTATGGATTGTTTCCTCTTTAAGTAGCCCTAGGCACAGACTGTGGAAAAGCTATTTCATTGATAGGGGTTTCCAAGCTTCCAAGAAATTACGATTTTCCGAAATACCAGCAAATATTTTTTTCACCGAATGTTGATGATACTTCTTGGTAATGATCAGTACACAAATCCCACTTGGCTCACCAAATATTGTTCTTCCAGGTTGAAGCGTTCCTCTACAGTAGCAGTTTTTATGTTTAGGTTTCACTCTGTTCTCTGCTATATAGATAGATGAATTTGGAACTCTAAATACAACATGCTTTGTAGTGGCTCTTTGAAACGTGACAAAATAAAGGCGTTCTCAGTTTTGTCTCTATGGTTTGTTTCCTTTTCAAGTAGCCTTAGGCACAGACTGCGGAAAAGAACTTTAATTGAGAGGGCTTGCGAAGCTTCTAAGAAATAACGAGTTTCCGAAATACCAGAAATATTTTCATCCAAACTTGATGATACTTGGTGGTAATGACAAGTACACAAATCCTACTTGGCTCATCAAATTTTGTTCTTCCAGGTTGAAGCGTTCATCTACAGTAGCAGTTTTTATATTTAGGTTTCACTTTGTTCTCTGCTATATTGGTAGATGAATTTGGAACTCTGAATCCAACATGGTCTGAAGTAGCTCTTTGAAACTTGACAAAAGAAAGGAGTTCTCAGTTTTGTCTCTATGGTTTGTTTCTTCTTCAATTAGCCATAGGCACCGACGGTGGAAAAGCACTTTCATTGAGAGGGGTTGCCAAGCTTCTAAGAAGTAACGAGTTTCCGAAATACCAGCAAATATTTTTTCACCCAATATTGATGATACTTGGTGGTAATGACAAGTCCACAAATCCCACTTGGCTCACCAAATTTTGTTCTTCTAGGTTGAAGCGTTTGTTTACAGTAGCAGTTTTTATTTTTAGGTTTCACTCTGTTCTCTCCTATATAGATAGATGAATTTGGAACTCTAAATCCAACATGGTTTGTAGTAGCTCTTTGAAACTTGACAAAATAAAGGAGTTCTCAGTTTTGTCTTATTGATTTGTTTCCGCTTCAAGTAGCCTTAAGCAGAGACGGTGGAAAAGCACTTTCATTGAGAGGGGTTGCCAAGCTTCCACGAAATTACGAGTTTCCGAAATACCAGCAAATATTTTTTCACCCAATCTTGATGATACTTGGTGGTAATGATCAGTACACAAATCCCACTTGGCTCACCAAATTTTGTTCTTCTAGTTTGAAGCATTCATTTACAGTAGCAGTTTTTATTTTTAGGTTTCACTCTGTCTCCTATATAGATAGATGAATTTGGAACTCTAAATCCTACATGGTTTGTAGTAGCTCATTGCAACTTGAAAAAATAAAGGAGGTCTCAGTTTTGTCTCTATGGATTGTTTCCTCTTTAAGTAGCCCTAGGCACAGACTGTGGAAAAGCACTTTCATTGAGAGGGGTTGCCAAGCTTCCAAGAAATTACGATTTTCCGAATTACCAGCAAATATTTTTTTCACCGAATGTTGATGATACTTGGTGGTAATGATCAGTATACAAATCCCACTTGGCTCTCCAAATATTGTTCTTCCAGGTTGAAGCATTCGTCTACAGTAGCAGTTTTTATATTTAGGTTTCACTCTGTTCTCTCCTATTTAGATAGATGAATTTGGAACTCTAAATACAACATGGTTTGTAGTACCTCTTTGAAACTTGAAAAAATAAAGGAGGTCTCAGTTTTGTCTCTATGGTTTGTTTCCTCTTCAAGTAGACCTAGGCACAGACTGTGGAAAATCACTTTCATTGAGAGGGGTTGCCAAGCTTCCAAGAAATAACGAGTTTCCTAAATACCAGGAAATATTTTTTCATCCAATCTTGATGATACGTGGTGGTAATGATCGGTACAAAAGTCCCACTTGGCTCACCAAATTTTGTTCTTCTAGGTTGAAGCGTTCGTCTACAGTAGCAGTTTTTATATTTAGGTTTCACTCTGTTCTCTGCTTTATAGATAGATGAATTTGGAACTCCAAATCCAACATGGTTTGTAGTGGCTCTTTGAAACATGACAAAATAAAGGAGTTCTCAGTTTTGTCTCTATGGTTTGTTTCCTCTTAAATTAGTCATAGGCACCGACGGTGGAAAAGCACTTTCATTGAGAGGGGTTGCCAAGCTTCTAGGAAGTAACGAGTTTCCGAAATACCAGCAAATATTTTTTCACCCAATGTTGATGATACTTGGTGGTAATGATCAGTATTCAAAACCGACTTGGCTCACCAAATTTTGTTCTACTAGGTTGAAGCGTTCGTCTACAGTAGCAGTTTTTATTTTTATGTTTCACTCTGTTCTCTCTTATATAGATAGATGAATTTGGAACTCTAAATCCAACGTGGTTTGTAGTAGCTCCTTGCAACTTGAAAAAATAAAGGAGGTCTCAGTTTTGTCTCTATGGATTGTTTCCACTTAAGTAGTCCTAGGCACTGACTGTGGAAAAGCACTTGCATTGAGAGGGGTTGCCAAGCTTCCAAGAAATTACGAGTGTCCGAAATACCAGCAAACATTTTTTCACCCAATGTTGACGATACGTGGTGGTAATGATCGGTACAAAAGTCCCACTTGGCTCACCAAATTTTGTTCTTCTAGGTTGAAGCGTTCGTCTACAGTAGCAGTTTTTATATTTAGGTTTCACTCTGTTCTCTGCTTTATAGATAGATGAATTTGGAACTCTAAATCCAACGCGGTTTGTAGTAGCTCTTTGAAACTTGACAAAATAAAGGAGGTCTCAGTTTTGTCTCTATGGATTGTTTCCACTTAAATATTCCTAGGCACTGACTGTGGAAAAGCACTTTGAATGAGAGGGGTTGCCAAGCTTCCAAGAAATTACGAGTGTCCGAAATACCAGCAAATATTTTTTTCACCCAATGTTGATGATACTTGGTGGTAATGATCAGTACACAAATCCCACTTGGCTCACCAAATTTTGTTCTTCTAGTTTGAAGCATTCGTTTACAGTAGTAGTTTTTATTTTTAGGTTTCACTCTGTTTTCTCCTATATAGATAGATGAATTTGGAACTCTAAATCCATCATGGTTTGTAGTGGCTCTTTGAAACTTGATAAAATTAAGGAGTTCTCAGTTTTGTCTCTATGGTTTGTTTCCTCTTCAAGTAGCCCTAAGCACAGACTGTGGAAAAGCACTTTCTTTGAAAGGGGTTGCCAAGCTTCCAAGAAATTTCGTGTTTCCGAAATACCAGCAAACATTTTTTCACCCAATGTTGATGATACGTGGTGGTAATGATCGGTACAAAAGTCCCACTTGGCTCACCAAATTTTGTTCTTCTAGTTGAAGCGTTCGTCTATAGTAGCAGTTTTATATTTAGGTTTCCCTCTGTTCTCTGCTTTATATATAGATGAATTTGGAACTCTAAATCCAACATGGTTTGTAGTAGCTCTTTGAAACTTGACAAAATAAAGGAGTTCTCAGTTTTGTTTCTATGGTTTGTTTCCTCTTCAAGTAGTCCTAGGCAGAGACTGTGGAAAAGTACTTTCAATGAGTGGGGTTGCCGAGCTTCTAAGAAATAACGAGTTTCCGAAATACCAGCAAATATTTTTTCACCCAATTTGATGATACTTGGTGGTAATGATCAGTACACAAATCCCACTTGGCTCACCAAATTTTGTTCTTGTAGTTTGAAGCATTCGTTTACAGTAGCAGTTTTTATTTTTAAGGTTCACTCTGTTCTCTCCTATATAGATAGATGAATTTGGAACTCTAAATCCTACATGGTTTGTAGTAGCTCTTTGAAACTTGACAAAATAAAGGAGGTCTCAGTTTTGTCTCTATGGATTGTTTCCTCTTTAAGTAGCCCTAGGCACAGACTGTGGAAAAGCTATTTCATTGATAGGGGTTTCCAAGCTTCCAAGAAATTACGATTTTCCGAAATACCAGCAAATATTTTTTTCACCGAATGTTGATGATACTTCTTGGTAATGATCAGTACACAAATCCCACTTGGCTCACCAAATATTGTTCTTCCAGGTTGAAGCGTTCCTCTACAGTAGCAGTTTTTATGTTTAGGTTTCACTCTGTTCTCTGCTATATAGATAGATGAATTTGGAACTCTAAATACAACATGCTTTGTAGTGGCTCTTTGAAACGTGACAAAATAAAGGCGTTCTCAGTTTTGTCTCTATGGTTTGTTTCCTTTTCAAGTAGCCTTAGGCACAGACTGCGGAAAAGAACTTTAATTGAGAGGGCTTGCGAAGCTTCTAAGAAATAACGAGTTTCCGAAATACCAGAAATATTTTCATCCAAACTTGATGATACTTGGTGGTAATGACAAGTACACAAATCCTACTTGGCTCATCAAATTTTGTTCTTCCAGGTTGAAGCGTTCATCTACAGTAGCAGTTTTTATATTTAGGTTTCACTTTGTTCTCTGCTATATTGGTAGATGAATTTGGAACTCTGAATCCAACATGGTCTGAAGTAGCTCTTTGAAACTTGACAAAAGAAAGGAGTTCTCAGTTTTGTCTCTATGGTTTGTTTCTTCTTCAATTAGCCATAGGCACCGACGGTGGAAAAGCACTTTCATTGAGAGGGGTTGCCAAGCTTCTAAGAAGTAACGAGTTTCCGAAATACCAGCAAATATTTTTTCACCCAATATTGATGATACTTGGTGGTAATGACAAGTCCACAAATCCCACTTGGCTCACCAAATTTTGTTCTTCTAGGTTGAAGCGTTTGTTTACAGTAGCAGTTTTTATTTTTAGGTTTCACTCTGTTCTCTCCTATATAGATAGATGAATTTGGAACTCTAAATCCAACATGGTTTGTAGTAGCTCTTTGAAACTTGACAAAATAAAGGAGTTCTCAGTTTTGTCTTATTGATTTGTTTCCGCTTCAAGTAGCCTTAAGCAGAGACGGTGGAAAAGCACTTTCATTGAGAGGGGTTGCCAAGCTTCCACGAAATTACGAGTTTCCGAAATACCAGCAAATATTTTTTCACCCAATCTTGATGATACTTGGTGGTAATGATCAGTACACAAATCCCACTTGGCTCACCAAATTTTGTTCTTCTAGTTTGAAGCATTCATTTACAGTAGCAGTTTTTATTTTTAGGTTTCACTCTGTCTCCTATATAGATAGATGAATTTGGAACTCTAAATCCTACATGGTTTGTAGTAGCTCATTGCAACTTGAAAAAATAAAGGAGGTCTCAGTTTTGTCTCTATGGATTGTTTCCTCTTTAAGTAGCCCTAGGCACAGACTGTGGAAAAGCACTTTCATTGAGAGGGGTTGCCAAGCTTCCAAGAAATTACGATTTTCCGAATTACCAGCAAATATTTTTTTCACCGAATGTTGATGATACTTGGTGGTAATGATCAGTATACAAATCCCACTTGGCTCTCCAAATATTGTTCTTCCAGGTTGAAGCATTCGTCTACAGTAGCAGTTTTTATATTTAGGTTTCACTCTGTTCTCTCCTATTTAGATAGATGAATTTGGAACTCTAAATACAACATGGTTTGTAGTACCTCTTTGAAACTTGAAAAAATAAAGGAGGTCTCAGTTTTGTCTCTATGGTTTGTTTCCTCTTCAAGTAGACCTAGGCACAGACTGTGGAAAATCACTTTCATTGAGAGGGGTTGCCAAGCTTCCAAGAAATAACGAGTTTCCTAAATACCAGGAAATATTTTTTCATCCAATCTTGATGATACGTGGTGGTAATGATCGGTACAAAAGTCCCACTTGGCTCACCAAATTTTGTTCTTCTAGGTTGAAGCGTTCGTCTACAGTAGCAGTTTTTATATTTAGGTTTCACTCTGTTCTCTGCTTTATAGATAGATGAATTTGGAACTCCAAATCCAACATGGTTTGTAGTGGCTCTTTGAAACATGACAAAATAAAGGAGTTCTCAGTTTTGTCTCTATGGTTTGTTTCCTCTTAAATTAGTCATAGGCACCGACGGTGGAAAAGCACTTTCATTGAGAGGGGTTGCCAAGCTTCTAGGAAGTAACGAGTTTCCGAAATACCAGCAAATATTTTTTCACCCAATGTTGATGATACTTGGTGGTAATGATCAGTATTCAAAACCGACTTGGCTCACCAAATTTTGTTCTACTAGGTTGAAGCGTTCGTCTACAGTAGCAGTTTTTTTATTTAGGTTTCACTCTGTTCTCTCCTATAGAGATAGATGAATTTAGAACTCTAAATCCAACGTGGTTTGTAGTAGCTCTTTGAAACTTGACAAAATAAAAGAGTTCTCAGTTTTGTTTCTATGGTTTCTTTCCTCTTCAAGTAGTCCTAGGCAGAGACTGTGGAAAAGTACTTTCAATGAGTGGGGTTGCCAAGCTTCTAAGAAATAACTAGTTTCCGAAATACCAGCAAATATTTTTTCACCCAATTTGATGATACTTGGTGGTAATGATCAGTACACAAATCCCACTTGGCTCACCAAATACTGTTCTTCCAGGTTGAAGCGTTCGTCTACAGTAGCAGTTTTTATGTTTAGGTTTCACTCTGTTCTATGCTATATAGATAGATGAATTTGTAACTCTAAATCCAACATGGTTTGTAGTGGCTCTTTGAAACTTGACAAAATAAAGGAGTTTTCAGTTTTGTCTCTATGGTTTGTTTCCTCTTCAAGTAGTCCTAGGCACAGACTGTGGAAAAGTACTTTCAATGAGTGGGGTTGCCAAGCTTCTAAGAAATAACAATTTTCCGATATACCAGCAAATATTTTTTCACCCAATGTGATGATACTTGGTGGTAATGATCAGTACACAAATCCCACTTGGCTCACCAAATTTTGTTCTTCTATGTTGAAGCGTTCATCTACAGTAGCAGTTTTTATATTTAGGTTTCACTCAGTTCGTTTACAGTAGCAGTATTTATCATTAGGTTTCACTCTATTCTCTCCTATATAGATAGATGAATTTGGAACTCTAAATCCTACATGGTTTGTAGTAGCTCTTTGAAACTTGAAAAAAAAAAGGAGGTCTCAGTTTTGTCTCTATGGATTGTTTTCTCTTTAAGTAATCCTAGGCACTGACTGTGGAAAAGCACTTTAATTGAGAGGGGTTGCCAAGCTTGTAAGAAATTACGAGTTTCAGAAATACCAGCAAATATTTTTTTCACCCAATGTTGATGATACTTGGTGGTAATGATCAATACACAAATCCCACTTGGCTCACCAAATATTGTTCTTCCAGGTTGAAGCGTTCGTCTACAGTAGCACTTTTTATGTTTAGGTTTCACTCTGTTCTCTGCTTTATAGATAGATGAATTTGGAACTCTAAATCCAACATGGTTTGTAGTGGCTCTTTGAAACTTGACAAAATAAAGGAGTTCTCAGTTTTGTCTCTATGGCTTGTTTCCTCTTCAAGTACCCCTAGGCACAGACTGTGGAAAAGCACTTTCATTGAGAGGCGTTGCCAAGCTTCTAAGAAATAACGAGTTTCCGAAATACAAGCAAATATTTTTTCACCCAATGTTGATCATTCTTGGTGGTAATGATCAGTACACAAATCCCACTTGGCTCACCAAATTTTGTTCTTCTAGTTTGAAGCATTCGTTTACAGTTGCAGTTTAATTTTTAGGTTTCACTCTGTTCTCTCCTATATAGATAGATGAATTTTGACATCGAAATCCAACATCGTTTGTAGTAGCTCTTTGATACTTGAAAAAAATAAGTAGGTCTCATTTTTGTCTCTATGGTTTGTTTCCTCTTCAAGTACCCTAGGCACTGACTGTGGAAAAGCACTTTATTGAGAGGGGTTGCCAACCTTCTAAGAAATAACGAGTTTCCGAAATACCAGCAAATATTTTTCACCCAATCTTGATGATACTTGGTGGTGATGATCAGTACACAAATCCCACTTGGCTCACCAAATTTTGTTTCTCTAGGTTGAAGCGTTCGTCTACTGTAGCTATTTTTATATTTAGGTTTCACTCTGTTCTCTCCTATATAGATAGATGAATTTGGAATTCTAAATCCAACATGGTTTGTAGTAGCTCTTTGAAACTTGACAAAGTAAAGGAGTTCTCAGTTTTTTCTCTGTGATTTGTATTCGCTTCAAGTAGCCCTAAGCAGAGACTGTGGAAAAGCACATTCATTGAGTGGGGTTGCCAAACTTCTAAGAAATAACGAGTTTCCAAAATACCAGCAAATATTTTTTCACCCAATTTTGATGATACGTGGTGGTAATGACAAGTCCACAAATCACACTTGGCTCAAAAAATTTTGTTCTTCTAAGTTGAAGCGTTCGTTTACAGTAGCAGTTTTTATATTTAGGTTTCACTCTGTTCTCTGCTATATAGATAGATGAATTTGGAACTCTGAATCCAACATGGTTTGCAGTAGCTCTTTGAAACTAGACAAAATAAAGGAGTTCTCAGTTTTGTCTCTATGGTTTGTTTCCTCTTCAAGTAGGCCTAGGCACAGACGGTGGAAAAGCACTTTCATTGAGAGGGGTTGCCAAACTTCTAAGAAATAACGAGTTTTCGAAATACCAGCAAATATTTTTTCAACCAATCTTGATGATACTTGGTGGTAATGATCAGTACAGAAATATCTTGGCTCACCAAATTTTGTTCTTCTAGGTTGAATTGTTCCTCTACAGTAGCAGTTTTTATATTTTGGTTTCACTCTGTAGTCTCCTATATAGATAGATGAATTTGGAACTCTAAATCCAATATGGTTTGTAGTAGCTCTTTGAAACTTGACAAAATAAAGGAGTTCTCAGTTCTGTCTCTATCATTTGTTTCCGCTTCAAGTAGCCCTAGGCACAGATGTGGAATAGCATTTTCATTGAGAGGGGTTGCCAAGCTTCCAAGAAATAACAAGTTTCCGAAATACCAGCAAATATTTTTTCACCCAATCTTGATGATACTTGGTGGTAATGATCAGTACACAAATTCCACTTGGCTCACCAAATTTTTTTATTCTAGGTTGACGCTTTCGTCTACAGTAGCAGTTTTTATATTTTGGTTTCACTGTGTAGTCTCCTATATCGATAGATGAATTTGGAACTCTAAATCCAATATGGTTTGTAGTAGCTCTTTGAAACTTGACAAAGTAAAGGAGTTCTCACTTTTGTCTCTATGATTTGTTTCTGCTTCATGTAGCCCTAAGCAGGGACTGTGGAAAAGCACTTTCTTTGAAAGGGGTTGCAAACTTCCAAGAAATTACGAGTTTCCGAAATACCAGCAAATATTTTTTCACCCAATGTTGATGATACTTGGTGGTAAGGACAAGTACACAAATCCCACTTGGCTCACCAAATTTTGTTCTTTTAGGTTGAAGCGTTCGTTTACACTAGCAGTTTTTATTTATTTTTCACTCTGTTCTCTCCTATATAGACACATGAATTTGGAACTCTAAATTCAACATGGTTTGTAGTAGATCTTTGAAACTTGACAAAATGCAGAAGTTCTCAGTTTTGTCTTTATGGTTTGTTGCCTCTTCAAGTAGCCCTAGGCAGAGACTGTGGAAAAGCACTTTCATTGAGAGGGGTTGCCAAGTGTCTAAGAAATAACGAGTTTCCGAAATACCAGCAAATATTTTTTCAGCCAATCTTGAGGATACTTGGTGGTAATGATCAGTACACAAATCCCACTTGGCTCACCAAATTTTGTTCTTCTAGGTTGAAGTGTTCGTCTACAGTAGCACTTTTTATATTTAGGTTTCACTCTGTTCTCTCCTATATAGATAGATGAATTTGAAACTCTAAATCCAACATGGTTTGTAGTAGCTCTTTGAAACTTGACAAAATAAAGGAGTTTTCAGTTTTGTCTCTATGATTTGTTTCCGCTTCATGGAGCCCTAAACAGAGACTGTGTAAAAGCACTTTCATTGATAGCGGTTGCCAAGCTTCCAAGAAATTACGAGTTTCCGAAATACCAGCAAATATTTTTTAACCCAATGTTGATGATACGAGGTGGTAAAGACAAGTACACAAATCCCACTTGGCTCACCAAATTTTGTTCTTCTAGGATGAAGCGTTCGTTTTCAGTAGCAGTTTTTATTTTTAGGTTTCACTCTATTCTCTCCTATATAGATAGATGAATTTGGAACTCTATATCCAACATGGTTTGTAGTAGCTCTTTGAAACTTGACAAAGTAAAGGAGTTCTCAGTTTTGTCTCTATTATTTGTTTCTGCTTCATGTAGCCCTAATCAGAGACTGTGGAAAAGCACTTTCTTTGAAAGGGGTTGCCAAGCTTCCAAGAAATTACGAGTTTCCGAAATACCAGCAAATATTTTGTCACCCAATCTTGATGGTACGTGGTGGTAATGACAAGTCCACAAATCACATTGTCTCAAAAAATTTTGTTCTTCTAAGTTGAAGCGTTCCTTTACAGTAGCAGTTTTTATATTTAGGTCTCACTCTGTTCTCTGCATTATAGATAGATGAATTTGGAACTCTAAATCCAACATGGTTTGTAGTAGCTCTTTGAAACTTGACAAAATAAAGGAGTTCTCAGTTTTGTCTCTATGGATTGTTTCCGCTTCAAGTAGCCCTAAGCAGAGACTTTGGAAAAGCAGTTTCATTGAGAGGGGTTGCCAAGCTTTCAAGAAATTACGAGTTTCCGAAATTTAGCAAATATTTTTTCACCCAATGTTGATGATACTTGGTGGTAATGATCAGTACACATATCCCACGTGGCTCACCAAATTTTGATCTTCTAGGTTGAAGCGTTCGTCTACTGTAGCAGTTTTTATTTTTAGGTTTCACTCTGTTCTCTCCTATATAGATAGATGTATTTGGAACTCTAAATCCAACATGGTTTGTAGTAGCTCTTTGAAACTTGACAAAATAAAGGAGTTCTCATTTTTGTCTCTATGGTTTGTTTCCTCTTCAAGTAGCCCTAGGCACAGACTGTTTAAAAGCACTTTCATTGAGAGGAGTTGCCAAGCTTCTAAGAAATAACGAATTTCCGAAATACCAACCAATATTTTTTCACCCAATCTTGATGATACTTGGTGGTAATGATCGGTACACATATCCCACTTGACTCACCAAATTTTGTTCTTCAAGGTTAATGCATTCGTTTTCAGTAGCAGATTTTATTTTTAGGTTTCACTCTGTTCTCTCCTATATAGATAGATGAATTTGGAACTCTAAGTCCAACATGGTTTGTAGTAGCTATTTGAAAGTTGACAAAATAAAGGAGTTCTCAGTTTTGTCTCTATGGGTTGTTTCCACTTCAAGTAGCCCTAGGCACAGACTGTGGAAAAGCACTTTCATTAAGAGGGGTTGCCAAGCTTCTATAAATAACGAGTTTCCGAAATACCAGCAAATATTTTTTCACCCAATGTTGAGCATACGTTTTGGTAATGAAAAGTACACAAATCCCACTTGGCTCACCAAATTTTGTTCTTCTGGGTTGAAGCGTTCGTCTACAGTAGCAGTTTTTATATTTAGTTTTCACTCTGTTCTCTCCTTATAGATAGATGAATTTGGAACTCTAAATCCAACATGGTGTGTAATATCACTTTAAAACTTGACAAAATAAAGGAGTTCTCAGTTTTGTCTCTATGGTTTGTTTCCTCTTCAAGTCGCCCTAGCCAGAGACTGTGGAAAAGCACTTTCATTGAGAGGGGGTTGCCAAGTCTAAGAAATAACGAGTTTCCGAAATACCAGCAAATATTTTTTCACCCAATCTTGGTGATACTTGGTGGTGAAGATCGGTACACAAATCCCACTTGGCTCACCAAATTTTGTTCTTCTAGGTTGAAGCGTTCGTCTACAGTAGCAGTTTTTATATTTAGGATTCACTCTGTTCTTTCCTATATAGATAGATGAATTTGGAAGTCTAAATCGAATATGGTTTGTAGTAGCTCTTTGAAACTTGACAAAATAAAGGAGTTCTCAGTTTTATCTTTATGATTTTTTTCCGCTTCAAGTAGCCCTAGCCAGAGACTGTGGAAAAGCACTTTCATTGAGAGGGGGTTGCCAAGTCTAAGAAATAAAGAGTTTCCGAAATACCAGCAAATATTTTTTCACCCAATCTTGATGATACTTGGTGGTAAGGACAAGTACACAAATCCCACTTGGCTCACCAAATTTTGTTCTTCTAGGATGAAGCATTCGTCTACAGTAGCAGATTTTATTTTTAGGTTTTACTCTGTTCTATGCTATATAGATAGATGAATTTGGAACTCTAAATCCAATATGGTTTGTAGTAGCTCTTTGAAACTTGACAAAATAAAGGAGTTCTCAGTTTTGTCTCTATGATTTGTTTCCGCTTCAAGTAGCCCTAAGCAGAGACTGTGGAAAAGCACTTTCATTGAGAGGGGTTGCCAAGCTTCCAAGAAATTACGAGTTTCTGAAATACCAGCAAATATTTTTTCCCCCAATCTTGATGATACGTGGTGATAATGACAAGTCCAAAAATCCCACTTGGCTCACCAAATTTTGTTCTTCTAGGTTGAAGCGTTCGTGTACAGTATCAGTTTTTACTTTTAGGTTTCACTCTGTTCTCTCCTATATAGATAGATGAATTTGGAACTATAAATCCAATATGGTTTGTAGTAGCTCTTTGAAACTTGACAAAGTAAATGAGTTCTCAGTTTTGTCTCTATGATTTGTTTCCTCTTCAAGTAGCCCTTCGCACAGACTGTGGAAAAGCACTTCCATTGAGAGGGGTTGCCAAGCTTCTAAGAAATAACGAATTTCCGAAATACCAGCAAATATTTTTTCACCCAATCTTGATGATACTTGGTGGTGATGATCAGTACACAAATCCCACTTGACTCACCAAATTTTGTTCTTCTAGGTTGAAGCGTTCGTCTACAGTAGCAGTTTTTATTTTTAGGTTTCACTCAGTTCTCTGCTATATATATATAGATGAATTTGGAACTCTAAATCCAACATGGTTTGTAGTGGCTCTTTGAAACTTGACAAAATAAAGGAGTTCTCAGTTTTGTCTCTATGGTTTGTTTCCTGCTCAAGTAGCCCTAGGCACTGACGGTGGAAAAGCACTTTCATTGAGAGGGGTTGCCAAGCTTCTAAGAAATAACGAGTTTCCGAAATACCAGCAAATATTTTTTCACCCAATCTTGATGATACTTGGTGTTAAGGACAAGTACACAAATCCCATTTGGCTCACCAAATTTTGTTCTTCTAGGTTGAAGCATTCGTCTACAGTAGCAGTTTTTATTTTTAGGTTTTACTATGTTCTCTCCTATATAGATAGATGAATTTGGAACTCTAAATCCAACATGGTTTGTAGTGGCTCTTTGAAACTTGACAAAATAAAGGAGTTCTAAGTTTTGTCTCTATGGTTTGTTTACTCTTCAAGTAGTCCTAGACACAAACTGTGCAAAAGCACTTTCATTGAGTGGGGTTGTCAAGCTTCTAAGAAATACGAGTTTCCGAAATACCAGCAAATATTTTTTCACGCAATCTTGATGACAATTGGTGATAATGATCAGTACGCAAATCGCACTTTGCTCACCAAATTTGTTCTTCTAGGTTGATGCATTCGTCTACAGTAGCAGTTTTTATATTTACGTTTCACTCTGTTCTCTCTTATATAGATACATGAATTTGGAACTCTAAATCCAATATGGTTTGTAGTAGCTCTTTGAAACTTGACAAAGTAAAGGAGTTCTCAGTTTTGTCTCTATGGTTTGTTTCCTCTTCAAGTAGCCCTAGACACTGATTGTGGAAAAGCACTTTATTGAGAGAGGTTGCCAAGCTTCTAAGAAATAACGAGTTTCAGAAATACCAGCAAATATTTTTTCACCCAATCTTGATGATACTTGGTGGTGATGATCAGTACACAAATACCACTTGGCTCACCAAATTTTGTTCTTCTAGGTTGAAGCGGTCGTCTACTGTAGCAATTTTTATATTTAGGTTTCACTCTGTTCTCTCCTATATAGATAGATGCATTTGGAACTCTAAAACCAACATGGTTTGTAGTAGCTCTTTGAAACTTGACCAAATAAAGGAGTTCTCAGTTTTTTCTCTATGATTTGTATCCGCTTCAAGTAGCCCTAAGTAGAGACTGTGGAAAAGCACTTTCATTGAGAGGGGTTGCCAAGCTTCCAAGAAATAACAAGTTTCCGAATCACCAGCAAATATTTTTTTCACCCAATCTTGATGATTCATGGTGGTAATGACAAGTCCACAAATCGCACTTGGCTCACCAAATTTTGTTCTTCTAGGTTGAAGCGTTCGTGTACAGTATCAGTTTTTACTTTTAGGTTTCACTCTGTTCTCTCCTATATAGATAGATGAATTTGGAACTCTAAATCCAATATGGTTTGTAGTAGCTCTTTGAAACTTGACAAAGTAAATGAGTTCTCAGTTTTGTCTCTATGATTTGTTTCCTCTTCAAGTAGCCCTTTGCACAGACTGTGGAAAAGCACTTCCATTGAGAGGGGTTGCCAAGCTTCTAAGAAATAACGAATTTCTGAAATACCAGCAAATATTTTTTCACCCAATCTTGATGATTCTTGGTGGTGATGATCAGTACACAAATCCCACTTGACTCACCAAATTTTGTTCTTCTAGGTTGAAGCGTTCGTCTACAGTAGCAGTTTTTATTTTTAGGTTTCACTCAGTTCTCTGCTATATATATATAGATGAATTTGGAACTCTAAATCCAACATGGTTTGTAGTGGCTCTTTGAAACTTGACAAAATAAAGGAGTTCTCAGTTTTGTCTCTATGGTTTGTTTCCTGCTCAAGTAGCCCTAGGCACTGACGGTGGAAAAGCACTTTCATTGAGAGGGGTTGCCAAGCTTCTAAGAAATAACGAGTTTCCAAAACACCAGAAAATATTTTTTCACCCAAACTTGATGATACTTGGTTGTAATGACAAGTACACAAATCCCACTTGGCTCACCAAATTTTGTTCTTCTAGGTTGAAGCATTCGTCTAAAGTAGCAGTTTTTATTTTTAGGTTTTACTCTGTTCTCTCCTACATAGATAGATGAATTTGGAACTCTAAATCCAACAAGGTTTGTAGTAGCTCTTTGAAACTTTTCAAAATAAATGAGTTCTCAGTTTTGTCTCTATGATTTGTTTCAGCTTCAAGTAGCCCTAAGTAGAGACTGTGGAAAAGCACTTTTATTGAGAGGGGTTGCCAGCTTCTAAGAAATTACGAGTTTCCGAATTACCAGCAACTATTTTTTAACCCAATCTTGATGATACTTGGTGGTGAAGATCGGTACACAAATCCCACTTGGCTCACCAAATTTTGTTCTTCTAGGTTGTAGCGTTCGTCTACAGTAGCAGTTTTTATATTTAGGATTCACTCTGTTCTCTCCTATATAGATAGATGAATTTGGAAGTCTAAATCGAATATGGTTTGTAGTAGCTCTTTGAAACTTGACACAAAAAATCAGTTCTCAGTTTTATCTTTATGATTTGTTTCCGCTTCAAGTAGCCCTAGCCAGAGACTGTGGAAAAGCACTTTCATTGAGAGGGGGGTTGCCAAGTCTAAGAAATAACGAGTTTCCGAAATACCAGCAAATATTTTTTCACCCAATCTTGATGATACTTGTTGGTAAGGACAAGTACTCAAATCCCACTTGGCTCAGGAAATTTTGTTCTTCTAGGATGAAGCATTCGTCTACAGTAGCAGTTTTTATTTTTAGGTTTTACTCTGTTCTATGCTATATAGATAGATGAATTTGGAACTCTAAATCCAATATGGTTTGTAGTAGCTCTTTGAAACTTGACAAAATAAAGGAGTTCTCAGTTTTGTCTCTATGATTTGTTTCCGCTTCAAGTAGCCCTAAGCAGAGACTGTGGAAAAGCACTTTCATTGAGAGGGGTTGCCAAGCTTCCAAGAAATTACGAGTTTCTGAAATACCAGCAAATATTTTTTCCCACAATCTTGATGATACGTGGTGATAATGACAAGTCCAAAAATCCCACTTGGCTCACCAAATTTTGTTCTTCTAGGTGGAAGCGTTCGTGTACAGTATCAGTTTTTACTTTTAGGTTTCACTCTTTTCTCTCCTATGTAGATAGATGAATTTGGAACTCTAAATCCAATATGGTTTGTAGTAGCTCTTTGAAACTTGACAAAGTAAATGAGTTCTCAGTTTTGTCTCTATGATTTGTTTCCTCTTCAAGTAGCCCTTGGCACAGACTGTGGAAAAGGACTTCCATTGAGAGGGTTTGCCAAGCTTCTAAGAAATAACGAATTTCCGAAATACCAGCAAATACTTTTTCACCCAATCTTGATGATACTTGGTGGTGATGATCAGTACACAAATCCCACTTGACTCACCAAATTTTTTTCTACTAGGTTGAAGCGTTCGTCTACAGTTGCAGTTTTTATTTTTAGGTTTCACTCTGTTCTCTGCTATATAGATAGATGAATTTGGAACTATAAATCCATCATGGTTTGTAGTGGCTCTTTGAAACTTGAAAAAATAAAGGAGTTCTCAGTTTTGTCTCTATGGTTTGTTTCCTGTTCAAGTAGCCCTAGGCACAGACGGTGGAAAAGCACTTTCATTGAGAGGGGTTGCCAAGCTTCTAAGAAATTACGAGTTTCCGAAATACCAGCAAATATTTTTTCACCCAATCTTGATGATACTTGGTGGTAATGATAAGTACACAAATCCCACTTGACTCACCAAATTTTGTTCTTCTAGATTGATGCGTTCGTTTTCAGTAGCAGTTTTTATTTTTAGGTTTCACTCTGTTCTCTCCTATATAGATAGATGAATTTGGAACTCTAAATCCAACATGGTTTGTAGTAGCTCTTTGAAACATGAAAAAATAAAGGAGTTCTCAGTTTGTCTCTATGGTTTGTTTCCTCTTCAAGTAGCCCTGGCAAAGACTGAGGAAAGGCACTTTTATTGAGAGGGGTTGCCAAGCTTCTAAGAAATAACGAGTTTCCGAAATACCAGCAAATATTTTTTCACCCAATCTTGATGATACTTGGTGTTAAGGACAAGTACACAAATCCCATTTGGCTCACCAAATTTTGTTCTTCTAGGTTGAAGCATTCGTCTACAGTAGCAGTTTTTATTTTTAGGTTTTACTATGTTCTCTCCTATATAGATAGATGAATTTGGAACTCTAAATCCAACATGGTTTGTAGTGGCTCTTTGAAACTTGACAAAATAAAGGAGTTCTAAGTTTTGTCTCTATGGTTTGTTTACTCTTCAAGTACACCTAGGAACAGACTGTGGAAAAGCACTTTCATTGAGTGGGGTTGTCAAGCTTCTAAGAAATAACGAGTTTCCAAAATACCAGCAAATATTTTTTCACGCAATCTTGATGACACTTGGTGGTAATGATCAGTACGCAAATCGAACTTGGCTCACCAAATTTTGCTCTTCTAGGTTGAAGCATTCGTCTACAGTAGCAGTTTTTATTTTTAGGTTTTACTCTGTTCTCTCCTATATAGATAGATGAATTTGGAACTCTAAATCCAACATGGTTTGTAGTAGCTCTTTGAAACTTGACAAAATAAAGGAGTTCTAAGTTTTGTCTCTATGGTTTGTTTACTCTTCAAGTACACCTAGGAACAGACTGTGGAAAAGCACTTTCATTGAGTGGGGTTGTCAAGCTTCTAAGAAATAACGAGTTTCCGAAACCAGCAAATATTTTTTCAACCAATCTTGATGATACTTGGTGGTAATGATCAGTACACAAATCCCACTTGGCTCACCAAATATTGTTCTTCCAGGTTGAAGCGTTCGTCTACAGTAGCAGTTTTTATATTTACGTTTCACTCTGTTCTCTCTTATATAGATACATGAATTTGGAACTCTAAATCCAATATGGTTTGTAGTAGCTCTTTGAAACTTGACAAAGTAAAGGAGTTCTCAGTTTTGTCTCTATGGTTTGTTTCCTCTTCAAGTAGCCCTAGACACTGATTGTGGAAAAGCACTTTATTGAGAGAGGTTGCCAAGCTTCTAAGAAATAACGAGTTTCAGAAATACCAGCAAATATTTTTTCACCCAATCTTGATGATACTTGGTGGTGATGATCAGTACACAAATACCACTTGGCTCACCAAATTTTGTTCTTCTAGGTTGAAGCGGTCGTCTACTGTAGCAATTTTTATATTTAGGTTTCACTCTGTTCTCTCCCATATAGATAGATGCATTTGGAACTCTAAAACCAACATGGTTTGTAGTAGCTCTTTGAAACTTGACAAAATAAAGGAGTTCTCAGTTTTTTCTCTATGATTTGTATCCGCTTCAAGTAGCCCTAAGTAGAGACTGTGGAAAAGCACTTTCGTTGAGAGGGGTTGCCAAGCTTCCAAGAAATAACAAGTTTCCGAATCACCAGCAAATATTTTTTCACCCAATCTTGATGATTCGTGGTGGTAATGACAAGTCCACAAATCCCACTTGGCTCACCAAATCTTGTTCTTCTAAGTTTAAGCGTTAGTTTACATTAGCAGTTTTTATGTTTACGTTTCACACGGTTCTCTGCTATATAGATAGATGAATTTGGAACTCTAAATCCAACATGGTTAGTAGTAGCTCTTTGAAACTTGACATAATAAAGGAGTTCTCAGTTTTCTCTCTATGGTTTGTTTCCTCTTCAAGTAGCCCTAGGCACAGACTGTGGAAAAGCACTTTCATTGAGAGGGGTTGCAAAGCTTCTAAGAAATAACGAGTTTCCGAAACACCAGAAAATATTTTTTCACCCAAACTTGATGATACTTGGTTGTAATGACAAGTACACAAATCCCACTTGGCTCACCAAGTTTTGTTCTTCTAGGTTGAAGCATTCGTCTACAGTAGCAGTTTTTATTTTTAGGTTTTACTCTGTTCTCTCCTATATAGATAGATGAATTTGGAACTCTAAATCCAACAAGGTTTGTAGTAGCTCTTTGAAACTTGACAAAATAAATGAGTTCTCAGTTTTGTCTCTATGATTTGTTTCCACTTCAAGTAGCCCTAAGCAGAGACTGTGGAAAAGCACTTTTATTGAGAGGGGTTGCCAGCTTCTAAGAAATAACGAGTTTCCGATATACCAGCAAATATTTTTTCACCCAATCTTGATGATACGTGGTGGTAATGACAAGCCCACAAATCCCATTTGGCTCACCAAATTTTGTTCTTCTAGGTTGAAGCATTCATCTACAGTAGCAGTTTTTAGTTTTAGGTTTTACTATGTTCTCTCCTATATAGATAGATGAATTTGGAACTCTAAATCCAACATGGTTTGTAGTGACTCTTTGAAACTTGACAAAATAAAGGAGTTCTAAGTTTTGTCTCTATGGTTTGTTTACTCTTCAAGTACACCTAGGAACAGACTGTGGAAAAGCACTTTCATTGAGTGGGGTTGTCAATCTTCTAAGAAATAACGAGTTTACAAAATACCAGCAAATATTTTTTCACGCAATCTGATGACACTTGGTGGTAATGATCAGTACGCAAATCGCACTTGGCTCACCAAATTTTGTTCTTCTAGGTTGAAGCATTCGTCTACAGTAGCAGTTTTCATTTTTAGGTTTTACTCTGTTCTCTCCTATATAGATAGATGAATTTGGAACTCTGAATCCAACATGGTTTGTAGTAGCTCTTTGAAACTTGACAAAAGAAAGGAATTCTCAGTTTTGTCTCTATGGTTTGTTTCCTCTTCAATTAGCCCTAGGCACCGACCGTGGAAAAGCACTTTCATTGAGAGGGGTTGCCAAGCTTCTAAGAAATAACGATTTTCCGAAATACCAGCAAATATTTTTTCACCCAATGTTGATGATACTTGGTGATAATGATCAGTACACAAAACCCACTTGGCTCACCAAATCTTGTTCTTCTAGGTTGAAGCGTTCGTCTACAGTAGCAGTTTTTATATTTAGGTTTCACTCTGTTCTCTCCTATATAGATAGATGAATTTAGAATTCTAAATCCAACATGGTTTGTAGTAGCTCTTTGAAACTTGACAAAATAAAGGAGTTCTCAGTTTTGTCTCTATGGTTTGTTTCTTCTTCAAGTACCCCTAGTAACAGACTGTGGAAAAGCACTTTCATTGAGAGGGGTTGCCAAGCTTCTAAGAAACAACGAGTATCCGAAATACCAGCAAATATTTTTTCACCCAATGTCGATGATACTTGGTGGTAATGATCTGTACACAAATCCCACCTGGCTCACCAAATTTTGTTCTTCTACTTTGAAGCGTTCGTCTACAGTAGCAATTTTAATATTTAGGTTTCACTCTGTTCTCTCCTATATAGATAGATGAATTTGGAAGTCTTAATCCAACATGGTGTGTAATAGCTCTTCGAAACTTAACAAAATAAAGGAGTTCTCAGTTTTGTATCTATGATTTGTTTCCGCTTCAAGTAGCTTTATGCAGAGACTGGGGAATAGCACTTTCATTGATAGGGGTTGCCAAGCTTCCAAGAAAATACGAGTTTCGAAAATAGCAGCAAATATTTTTTCACCCAATCTTGATGATACGTGGTGGTAATGACAAGTCCACAAATCCCACTTTGCTCACCAAATTTTGTTCTTCTAGGTTGAAGCGTTCGTTTACAGTAGCAGTTTTTATTTTTTGGTTTCACTCTTTTCTCTTTATATAGATAGATGAATTTGGAATTCTAAATCCAACATGGTTTGTAGTAGCTCTTTGAATCTTGACAAAATAAAGGAGTTCTCTCTTTTGTCTCTATGGTTTGTTTCCTCTTCAAGTAGCCCTAGGTACAGACGGTGGAAAAGCACTTTCATTGAGAGGTTTTGCCAAGCTTCTAAGAAATAACGATTTTCCGAAATACCAGCAACTATTTTTTCTCCCAATGTTGATGATACTTGGTGGTAATGATCAGTACACAAATCCCACTTGGCTCACCAAATTTTGTTCTTCTAGGTTGACGTGTTCGTCTACAGTAGTAGTTTTTATATTTAGGTTTCCCCCTGTTCTCTCCTATATAGTTAGATGAATTTGGAACTCTAAATCCAACATGGTTTGTAGTAGCTCTTTGAAAGTTGACAAAATAAAGGAGTTCTCAGTTTTGTCTCTATGGTTTATTTCTTCTTCATGTCGCCCTAGACACAGACTGTGGAAAAGCACTTTCATTGAAAGAAGTTGCCAAGCTTCCAAGAAAACACGAGTTTCAGAAATAGCAGCAAATATTTTTTCTCCCAATGTTGATGATACTTGGTAGTAATGATCAGTACACAAATCCCACTTGGCTCACCAAATTTTGTTCTTCTAGGTTGAAGCGTTCGTCTACAGTAGCATTTTTTATATTTAGGTTTCCCTCTGTTTTCTCCTATATAGATAGATGAATTTGGAACTCTAAATCCAACATGGTTTGTAGTAGCTCTTTGAAACTTGACAAAATAAAGGAGTTCTCAGTTTTGTGTCTATGGTTTGTTTCCTCTTCAAGAAGCCCTGGCACAGACTGTGGAAAAGCACTTTCATTGAGAGCGGTTGCCAACCTTCTAAGAAATAACGAGTTTCCGAAATACCAGCAACTATTTTTTCACCCAATCTTGATGATACTTGGTAGTAAGGACAAGTACACAAATCCCACTTGCCTCACCAAATTTTGTTCTTATAGGTTGAAGCATTCGTCTACAGTAGCAGTTTTTATTTTTAGGTTTCACTCTGTTCTCTCTTATATAGATAGATGAATTTGGAACTCTAAATCCAACATGGTTTGTAGTCGCTCTTTGAAACTTGACAAAATATAGGAGTTCTCAGTTTTGTCTCGATGATTTGTTTCCGCTTCAAGTAGCCCTAAGCAGAGACTGTGGAAAAGCACTTTCATTGAGAGGGGTGGCCAAGCTTCTAAGAAATAACGAGTTTCCGAATTACCAGCAAATATTTTTTCACCCAATCTTGATGATACTTGGTGGTGAAGATCGGTACACAAATCCCACTCGGCTCAACAAATTTTGTTCTTCTAGGTTGAAGCGTTCGTCTACAGTAGCAGTTTTTATATTTAGGTTTCACTCTGTTCTCTCCTATATAGATAGATGAATTTGGAACTCTAAATCCAATATGGTTTGTTGTAGGTCTTGGAAACTTGACAAAATAAAGGAGTTCTCCTTTTTGTCTGTATGATTTGTGTCAGCTTCAAGTAGCCCTAAGCAGAGACTGTGGAAAAGCACTTTCATTGAGAGGGGTTGCCAAGCTTCCAAGAAATTACGAGTTTCCGAAATACCAGGAAATATTTTTTCACCCAATCTTGATGATACGTCGTGGTAATGAAAAGTCCACAAAACCCACTTGGCTCACCAAATTTTGTTCTTCTAGGTTGAAGCGTTCGTTTACAGTAGCAGTTTTTATTTTTAGGTTTCACTCTGTTCTCTCCTATATAGATAGATGAATTTGGAACTCTAAATCCAACATGGTTTGTAGTAGCTCTTTGAAACTTGACAAAATAAAGGAGTTCTCAGTTTTATCTTTATGACTTGTTTCCCCTTCAAGTAGCCCTAGCCAGAGACTGTGGAAAAGCACTTTCATTGAGAGGGGTTGCCAAGCTTCTAAGAAATAACGAGTTTCCGAAATACCAGCAAATATTTTTTCACCCAATCTTGATGATACTTGGTGGTAATGACAAGTACACAAATCCCACTTGACTCACCAAATTTTGTTCTTCTAGGTTGATGCGTTCGTTTTCAGGAGCAGTATTTATTTTTAGGGTTCACTCTGTTCTCTCCTATATAGATAGATGAATTTGGAACTCTTAATCCAACATGGTCTGTAGTAGCTCTTTGAAACTTGACAAAACAAAGGAGTTGTCAGTTTTGTCTCTATGATTTGTTTCCGCTTCAAGTAGCCCTAAGCAGATACTGTGGAAAAGCACTTTCATTGAGAGGGGTTGCCAAGCTTCCAAGAAATTACGAGTTTCCGAAATACCAGCAAATATTTTTTCACCCAATCTTGATGATACGTGGTGGTAATCACAAGTCCACAAATCCCACTTGGCTCACCAAATTTTGTTCTTCTATGTTGAAGCGTTCGTTTACAGTAGCAGTTTATATTTTTAGGTTTCACTCTGTTCTCTCCTATATAGATAGATGAATTTGGAACTCTAAATCCAACATGGTTTGTAGTAGCTCTTTGAAACTTGACAAAATAAAGGAGTTCTTAGTTTTTTCTCTATGATTTTTTTCCGATTCAAGTAGACTTAAGCAGAGACTGTGGAAAAGCACTTTCATTGAGAGGGGTTGCCAAGCTTCCAAGAAATTACGAGTTTCCGAAATACCAGCAAATATTTTTTCACCCAATGTTGATGATACTTGGTGGTAATGATCAGTACACAAAACCCACTTGGCTCACCAAGTTTTGTTCTTCTAGGTTGAAGCATTCGTCTACAGTAGCAGTTTTTATATTTAGGTTTCACTCTGTTCTCTCCTATATAGATAGATGAATTTAGAGCTCTAATTTCAACGTGGTTTGTAGTAGCTCTTTGAAACTTGACAAAATAAAGGAGTTCTCAGTTTTGTTTCTATGGTTTGTTTCCTCTTCAAGTAGTCCTAGGCACAGACTGTGGAAAAGTACTTTCAATGAGTGGGGTTGCCAAGCTTCTAAGAAATAACGAGTTCCCGAAAAACCAGCAAATATTTTTTTACCCAATCTTGATGATAGTTGGTGGTAATGATCAGTACACAAATCCCACTTGGCTCACCAAGTTTTGTTCTTGTGGTTTGAAGCATTCGTTTACAGTAGCAGTTTTTATTTTTAGGTTTCACTCTGTTCTCTCCTATATAGATCGATGAATTTGGAACTCTAAATCCTACATGGTTTGTAGTAGCTCTTTGAAACTTGAAAAAATAAAGGAGGTCTCAGTTTTGTCTTTATGGATTGTTTCCTCTTTAAGTAGCCCTATGCACTGACTGTGGAAAAGCACTTTCATTGAGAGGGGTTGCCAAGCTTCCAAGAAATTACGATTTTCCAAAATACCAGCAAATATTTTTTTCACCCAATGTTGATGATACTTGGTGGTAATGATCAGTACACAAATCCCACTTGGCTCACGAAATATTGTTCTTCCAGGTTGAAGCGTTCGTCTACAGTAGCAGTTTTTATGTTTAGGTTTCACTCTGTTCTCTGCTATATAGATAGATGAATTTGGAACTCTAAATCCAACATGGTTTGTAGTGGCTCTTTGAAACGTGACAAAATAAAGGAGTTCTCAGTTTTGTCTCTATGGTTTGTTTCCTCTTCAAGTAGCCCTAGGCACAGACTGTGGAAAAGCACTTTCATTGAGAGGGGTTGCCAAGCTTCTAAGAGAGAACAAGTTTCCGAAATACCAGCCAATATTTTTTCACCCAATCTTGATGATACTTGGTGGTAATGACAAGTACACAAATCCCACTTGGCTCACCAAATTTTTTTATTCTAGGTTGAAGCGTTCGTCTACAGTAGCAGTTTTTATGTTTAGGTTTCACTCTGTTCTCTGCTATATAGGTAGATGAATTTGGAACTCTAAATCTAACATGGTTTGTAGTGGCTCTTTGAAACTTTACAAAATAAAGGAGTTCTCATTTTTGTCTCTATGGTTTGTTTCCTCTTCAAGTAGCCCTAGGCACAGACTGTGGAAAAGCACTTTCATTGAGAGGGGTTGACAAGCTTCTAAGAAATAACGAGTTTCCGAAATACCAGCAAATATTTTTTCTCCCAATCTTGATGATACTTGGTGGTAATGACAAGTACACAAATTCCACTTGACTCACCAAATTTTGTTCTTCTAGGTTGATGCGTTCGTTTTCAGGAGCAGTTTTTATTTTTAGGTTTCACTCTGTTCTCTCCTATATAGATAGATGGATTTGGAACTCTAAATCCAACATGGTTTGTAGTAGCTCTTTGAAACTTGACAAAATAAAGGAGTTCTCAGTTTTGTCTCTATGATTTGTTTCCGCTTCAAGTAGCCCTATGCAGAGACTCTTTAAAAGCACTTTCATTGAGAGGGGTTGCCAAGCTTCCAAGAAATTACAATTTTCCGAAATACCAGCAAATATTTTTTCACCCAATCTTGATGATACGTGGTGGTAATGACAAGCCCACAAATCCCACTTGGCTCAAAAAATTTTGTTCTTCTAGGTTGAATCGTTCATCTACAGTAGCAGTTTTTATGTTTAGGTTTCACTCTGTTCTCTGCTATATTGATAGATGAATTTGGAACTCTGAATCCAACATGGTTTGTAGTAGCTCTTTGAAACTTGACAAAAAAAGGAGTTCTCAGTTTTGTCTCTATGGTTTATTTCCTCTTCAATTAGCCCTAGGCACCAACGGTGGAAAAGCACTTTCATTGAGAGGGGTTGCCAAGCTTCTAAGAAATAACGAGTTTCCGAAATACCAGCAAATATTTTTTCACCAAATGTTGATGATACTTGGTGATAATGATCACTACACAAAACCCACTTGGCTCACCGAATTTTGTTCTTCTAGGTTGAAGCGTTCGTCTACAGTAGCAGTTTTTATATTTAGGTTTCACTCTGTTCTCTCCTATATAGATAGATGAATTTAGAACTCTAAATCCAACGTGGTTTGTAGTAGCCTTTTGAAACTTCACAAAATAAAGGAGTTCTCAGCTTTGTTTCTATGGTTTGTTTCCTCTTCAAGTAGTCCTAGGCACAGACTGTGGAAAAGTACTTTCAATGAGTGGGGTTGCCAAGCTTCTAAGAAATAACGAGTTTCCAAAAAACCAGCAAATATTTTTTTACCCAATCTTGATGATACTTGGTTGTAATGATCAGTACACAAATCCCACTTGGCTCACCAAGTTTTGTTCTTGTAGTTTGAAGCATTCATTTACAGTAGCAGTTTTTATTTTTAGTTTTCACTCTGTTCTCTCCTATATAGATAGATGAATTTGAAACTCTAAATCCTACATGGTTTGTAGTAGCTCTTTGAAACTTGAAAAAATATAGGAGGTCTCAGTTTTGTCTCTATGGATTTTTTCCTCTTTAAGTAGCCCTAGGCACTGACTGTGGAAAAGCACTTTCATTGAGAGGGGTTGCCAAGCTTCCAAGATATTACGATTTTCCGAAATACCAGCAAATATTTTTTTCACCCAATGTTGATGATAGTTGGTGGTAATGATCAGTACACAAATCCCACTTGGCTCACGAAATATGTTCTTCCAGGTTGAAGCGTTCGTCTACAGTAGCAGTTTTTATGTTTAGGTTTCACTCTGTTCTCTGCTATATAGAAAGATGAATTTGGAACTCTAAATCCAACATGGTTTGTAGTGGCTCTTTGAAACGTGACAAAAAAAAGAAGTTCTCAGTTTTGTCTCTATGGTTTGTTTCCTCTTCAAGTAGCCCGAGGCACAGACTGTGGAAAAGCACTTTCATTGAGAGGGGTTGCCAAACTTATAAGAAATAACGAGTTTCCGAAATACCAGCCAATATTTTTTCACCCAATGTTGATGATACTTGGTGGTAATGACAAGTACACAAATCCCACTTGACTCACCAAATTTTGTTCTTCTAGGTTGATGCGTTCGTTTTCAGGAGCAGTTTTCATTTTTAGGTTTCACTCTGTTCCCTCCTATATAGATAGATGAATTTGGAACTCTAAATCCAACATGGTTTGTAGTGGCTCTTTGAAACGTGACAAAATAAAGGAGTTCTCAGTTTTGTCTCTATGGTTTGTTTCCTCTTCAAGTAGCCCTAGGCACAGACTGTGGAAAAGCACTTTCATTGAGAGGGGTTGACAAGCTTCTAAGAAATAACGAGTTTCCGAAATACCAGCAAATATTTTTTCACCCAATCTTGATGATACTTGGTGGTAATGACAAGGACACAAATCCCACTTGACTCACCAAATTTTGTTCTACTAGGTTGATGCGTTTGTTTTCAGGAGCAGTTTTCATTTTTAGGTTTCACTCTGTTCTCTCCTATATAGATAGATGAATTTGGAACTCTAAATCCAACATCGTTTGTAGTAGCTCTTTGAAACTTGACAAAATAAAGGAGTTCTCAGTTTTGTCTCTATGATTTGTTTCCTCTTCAAGTAGCCTTAAGCAGAGACTGTGGAAAAGCCCTTTCATTGAGAGGGGTTGCCAAGCTTCCAAGAAATTACGAGTTTCCGAAATACCAGCAAATATTTTTTCAATCAATCTTGATGATACTTGGTGGTAATGATCAGTACACAAAACCCACGTGGCTCACCAAATTTTATTTTTCTAGCTTGAAGTTTTCATCTACAGTAGCAGTTTTTATATTTAGGTTTCACTCTGTTCTCTCCTATAGAGATAGATGAATTTAGAACTCTATATCCAACGTGGTTTGTAGTAGCTCTTTGAAACCTGACAAAATAAAGGAGGTCTCCGTTTTGTTTCTATGGTTTGTTTTCTTTTAAAGTAGACCTAGGCACAGACTGTGGAAAAGTACTTTCAATGAGTGGGGTTGCTAAGCTTCTAAGAAATAACGAGTTTCCAAAAAACCAGCAAATATTTTTTTACCCAATCTTGATGATACTTGGTTGTAATGATCAGTACACAAATCCCACTTGGCTCACCAAGTTTTGTTCTTGTAGTTTGAAGCATTCATTTACAGTAGCAGTTTTTATTTTTAGTTTTCACTCTGTTCTCTCCTATATAGATAGATGAATTTGAAACTCTAAATCCTACATGGTTTGTAGTAGCTCTTTGAAACTTGAAAAAATATAGGAGGTCTCAGTTTTGTCTCTATGGATTTTTTCCTCTTTAAGTAGCCCTAGGCACTGACTGTGGAAAAGCACTTTCATTGAGAGGGGTTGCCAAGCTTCCAAGATATTACGATTTTCCGAAATACCAGCAAATATTTTTTTCACCCAATGTTGATGATAGTTGGTGGTAATGATCAGTACACAAATCCCACTTGGCTCACGAAATATGTTCTTCCAGGTTGAAGCGTTCGTCTACAGTAGCAGTTTTTATGTTTAGGTTTCACTCTGTTCTCTGCTATATAGAAAGATGAATTTGGAACTCTAAATCCAACATGGTTTGTAGTGGCTCTTTGAAACGTGACAAAAAAAAGAAGTTCTCAGTTTTGTCTCTATGGTTTGTTTCCTCTTCAAGTAGCCCGAGGCACAGACTGTGGAAAAGCACTTTCATTGAGAGGGGTTGCCAAACTTATAAGAAATAACGAGTTTCCGAAATACCAGCCAATATTTTTTCACCCAATGTTGATGATACTTGGTGGTAATGACAAGTACACAAATCCCACTTGACTCACCAAATTTTGTTCTTCTAGGTTGATGCGTTCGTTTTCAGGAGCAGTTTTCATTTTTAGGTTTCACTCTGTTCCCTCCTATATAGATAGATGAATTTGGAACTCTAAATCCAACATGGTTTGTAGTGGCTCTTTGAAACGTGACAAAATAAAGGAGTTCTCAGTTTTGTCTCTATGGTTTGTTTCCTCTTCAAGTAGCCCTAGGCACAGACTGTGGAAAAGCACTTTCATTGAGAGGGGTTGACAAGCTTCTAAGAAATAACGAGTTTCCGAAATACCAGCAAATATTTTTTCACCCAATCTTGATGATACTTGGTGGTAATGACAAGGACACAAATCCCACTTGACTCACCAAATTTTGTTCTACTAGGTTGATGCGTTTGTTTTCAGGAGCAGTTTTCATTTTTAGGTTTCACTCTGTTCTCTCCTATATAGATAGATGAATTTGGAACTCTAAATCCAACATCGTTTGTAGTAGCTCTTTGAAACTTGACAAAATAAAGGAGTTCTCAGTTTTGTCTCTATGATTTGTTTCCTCTTCAAGTAGCCTTAAGCAGAGACTGTGGAAAAGCCCTTTCATTGAGAGGGGTTGCCAAGCTTCCAAGAAATTACGAGTTTCCGAAATACCAGCAAATATTTTTTCAATCAATCTTGATGATACTTGGTGGTAATGATCAGTACACAAAACCCACGTGGCTCACCAAATTTTATTTTTCTAGCTTGAAGTTTTCATCTACAGTAGCAGTTTTTATATTTAGGTTTCACTCTGTTCTCTCCTATAGAGATAGATGAATTTAGAACTCTATATCCAACGTGGTTTGTAGTAGCTCTTTGAAACCTGACAAAATAAAGGAGGTCTCCGTTTTGTTTCTATGGTTTGTTTTCTTTTAAAGTAGACCTAGGCACAGACTGTGGAAAAGTACTTTCAATGAGTGGGGTTGCTAAGCTTCTAAGAAATAACGAGTTTCCAAAAAACCAGCAAATATTTTTTCACCCAATCTTGATGATACTTGGTGGTAATGAAAAGTACACAAATCCCACTTGGCTCACCAAATTTTGTTCTTTTAGGTTGAAGCATTTGTCTACAGTAGCATTTTTTATTTTTAGGTTTTACTCTGTTCTCTCCTATATAGATAGATGAATTTGGAACTCTAAATCCAACATGGTTTGTAGTAGCTCTTTGAATCTTGACAAAATAAAGGAGTTCTCAGTTTTGTCTCTATGATTTGTTTCCGATTCAAGTAGCCTTAAGCAGAGACTGTGGAAAAGCACTTTCATTGAAAGGGGTTGCCAAGCTTTCAAGAAATTACGAGTTTCCGAAATACCAGCAAATATTTTGTCACCCAATGTTGATGATACGTGGTGTTAATGATCGGTACAAATGTCCCACTTGGCTCACCAAATTTTGTTCCTCTAGGTTGAAGCGTTCGTCTACAGTAGCAGTTTTTATATTTAGGTTTCACTCTGTTCTCTGCTTTATAGATAGATGAATTTGGAACACTAAATCCAACATAGTTTGTAGTAGCTCTTTGATACTTGACAAAATAAAGGAGTTTTCACTTTTGCCTCTATTGTTTGTTTCCCCTTCAAGTACCCTAGGCACTGACTGTGGAAAAGCACTTTATTGAGAGGGGTTGCCAAGCTTCTAAGAAATAACGAGTTTCCGAAATACCAGCAAATATTTTTTCACCCAATCTTGATGATACTTGGTGGTGATGATCAGTACACAAATCCCAGTTGGCTCACCAAATTTTGTTCTTCTAGGTTGAAGCGTTCGACTACTGTAGCAATTTTTATATTTAGGTTTCACTCTGTTCTCTCCTATATAGAGAGATGAAATTGGAACTCTAAATCCAACATGGTTTGTAGTAGCTCTTTGAAACTTGACAAAGAAAAGGAGTTCTCAGTTTTTTCTCTATGATTTGTATCCGCTTCAAGTAGCCCTAAGCAGAGACTGTGGAAAAGCACTTTCATTGAGAGGGGTTGCCAAGCTTCCAAGAAATAAAAATTTTCCGAAATACCAGCAAATATTTTTCACACAGTCTTGATGATACTTGGTGGTAATGACAAGTACACAAATCCCACTTGGCTCACCAAATATTGTTCCTCCAGGTTGAAGCGTTTGTCTACATTAGCACTTTTTATTTTAGGTTTCACTCTGTGCTCTGCTATATAGATAGATGAATTTGGAACTCGAAATCCAACATGGTTTCTAGTGGCTCTTTGAAACTTGACAAAATAAACGAGTTCTCAGTTTTGTCTCTATGGTTTGTTTCCTCTTCAAGTAGCCCTAGGCACAGACTGTGGAAAAGCACTTTCATTGAGAGGGGTTGCCAAGCTTCTAAGAAATAACGAGTTTCCGAAATACCAGCAAATATTTTTTCACCCAATGTTGATGATACTTGGTGGTAATGATCAGTACACAAATCCCACTTGGCTCACCAAATTTTGTTCTTCTAGTTTGAAGCATTCGTTTACAGTAGCAGTTTTTATTTTTAGGTTTCACTCTGTTCTCTCCTATATAGATAGATGATTTTGGAAGTCTTAATCCATCATGGTTTGTAGTAGCTCTTTGAAACTTGAAAAAATTAAGGAGGTCTCGTTTTTGTCTCTATTGATTGTTTCCTCTTTAAGTAGCCCTTTGCACTGACTATGGAAAAGCACTTTCATTGAGAGGGGTTGCCAAGCTTCCAAGAAATTACGAGTTTCAGAAATACCCGCAAATATTTTTTTCACCCATTTTTGATGATATTTGGTGGTAATGACAAGTACACAAATCCCACTTGACTCACCAAATTTTGTTCTTCTGGGTTGATGCATTCGTTTCAGTAGCAGTTTTTATTTTTAGGTTTCACTCTATTCTCTCCTATATAGATAGATGAATTTGGAACTCTAAATCCAACATGGTTTGTAGTAGCTCTTTGAAACTTGACAAAGTAAAGGACTTCTCAGTTTTGTCTCTATGATTTGTTTCCGCTTCATGTAGCCCTAAGCAGAGACTGTGGAAAAGCACTTTCTTTGAAAGGGGTTGCCAAGCTTCCAAGAAATTACGAGTTTCCGAAATACCAGCAAATGTTTTGTCACCCAAACTTGATGATACGTGGTGGTAATGATAAGTCCACAAATCACACTTGGCTCAAAAAATTTTGTTCTTCTTAGTTGAAGCGTTCGTTTACAGTAGCAGTTTTTATATTTAGGTTTCACTCTGTTCTCTGCTATATAGATAGTTGAATTTGGAACTCTAAATCCAACATGGTTTGTAGTAGCTCTTTGAAACTTGACAAAATAAAAGAGTTCTCAATTTTGTCTCTATGGTTTGTTTCCTCTTCAAGTAGTCCTAAGCACAGACTGTCTAAAAGTACTTTCAATTAGTGGGGTTGCTAAGCTTCTAAGAAATAACGAGTTTCCAAAAAACCAGCAAATATTTTTTCACCCAATCTTGATGATACTTGGTGGTAATGAAAAGTGCACAAATCCCACTTGGCTCACCAAATTTTGTTCTTCTAGGTTGAAGCATTCGTCTACAGTAGCAGTTTTTATTTTTAGGTTTTACTCTGTTCTCTCCTATATAGATAGATGAATTTGGAACTCTAAATCCAACATGGTTTGTAGTAGCTCTTTGAAACTTGACAAAATAAAGGAGTTCTCAGTTTTGTCTTTATGATTTGTTACCGATTCAAGTAGCCTTAAGCAGAGACTGTAGAAAAGCACTGTCATTGAGAGGTGTTGCCAAGCTTCCAAGAAATTACGAGTTTCCGAAATACCAGCAAATATTTTTTCACCCAATCTTGATGATACTTGGTCGTAATAATCAGTACACAAATCCCACTTTGCTCACCAAATTTTGTTCTTCCAGGTTGAAGCGTTCGTCTACAGTAGCAGTTTTTATGTTTAGGTTTCACTCTGTTCTCTGCTATATAGATGAATTTGGAACTCTAAATCCAACATTGTTTGTAATGGCTCTTTGAAACGTGACAATATAAAAGAGTTCTCAGTTTTGTCTCTATGGTTTGTTTCCTCTTCAAGTAGCCCTAGGCACAGACTGTGGAAAAGCACTTTAATTGAGAGGGGTTGCCAAGCTTCTAAGAAATAACGAGTTTCCGAAATACCAGCCAATATTTTTCACCCAATGTTGATGATACTTGGTTTTAATGACAAGTACACAAATCAAACTTGACTCACCAAATTTTGTTCTTCTAGGTTGATGCGTTCGTTTTCAGGAGCATTTTTCATGTTTAGGTTTCACTCTGTTCTCTCCTATATAGATAGATGAATTTGGAACTCTAAATCCAACATGGTTTGTAGTGGCTCTTTGAAACGTCACAAAATAAAGGAGTTCTCAGTTATGTCACTATGGTTTGTTTCCTCTTCAAGTAGTCCTAGGCACAGACTGTGGAAAAGCATTTTCATTGAGAGGCGTTGCCAAGCTTCTAAGAAATAACGAGTTTCCGAAATACCAGCAAATATTTTTTCACCCAATCTTGATGATACTTGGTGGTAATGACAAGGACACAAATCCCACTTGGCTCACCAAATTTTGTTCTTCTAGGTTGAAGCGTTCGTCTACAGTAGCAGTTTTTATGTTTAGGTTTCACTCTGTTCTCTGCTATATAGATAGATGAATTTGGAAATCTAAATCCTACATGGTTTGTAGTGGCTCTTTGAAACTTGACAAAATAAAGGAGTTCTCAGTTTTGTCTCTATGGTTTGTTTCCTCTTCAAGTAGCCCTAGGCACAGACTGTGGAAAAGCACTTTCATTGAGAGGCGTTGCCAAGCTTCTAAGAAATAACGAGTTTCCAAATTACCAGCAAATATTTTTTCACCGAATCTTGATGATACTTGGTGGTAATGATCAGTACACAAATCCCACTTGGCTCTTCAAATTTTTTTCTTCTAGGTTGAAGCGTTCGTCTACAGTAGCAGTTTTTATATTTAGGTTTCACTCTGTTGTCTCCTATATAGATAGATGAATTTGGAACTATAAATCCAATATGGTTTGTAGTAGCTCTTTGAACCTTGACAAAATAAAGGAGTTCTCAGTTTTGTCTCTATGATTTGTTTCCGCTTCAAGTAGCCCAACGCAGAGACTGTGGAAAAGCACTTTCATTTAGAGGGGTTGCCAAGCTTCCAAGAAATTAAGAGTTTCCGAAATACCAGCAAATATTTTTTCACCCAATCTTGATGATACGTGGTGGTAATGTCAGGTACACAAATCCCACTTGACTCACCAAATTTTGTTCTTCTAGGTTCAAGTGTTCGTTTACACTAGCAGTTTTTATTTTTAGGTTTCACTCTGTTCTCTCCTATGGAGATAGATGAATTTGGAATTCTAAATCCAACATGGTTTGTAGTAGCTATTTGAAACTTGACAAAATAAGGAAGTTCTCAGTTTTGTCTCTATGATTTGTTTCCTCTTCAAGTATCCCTAGGCACAGACGGTGGAAAACCACTTTCTTTGAGAGGGGTTGCCAAGCTTCTAAGAAATAACGATTTTCCGAAATACCAGCAAATATTTTTTCACCCAATATTGATGATACTTGGTGGTAATGATCAGTACACAAATCCCACTTGGCTCACCAAATTTGGTTCTTCTAGTTTGAAGCTTTCGTCTAAAATAGCAGTTTTTATATTTAGGTTTCCCTCTGTTCTCTCCTATGTAGATAGATGAATTTGGAACTCTAAATCCAACATGGTTTGTAGTAGCTCTTTGAAACTTGACAAAATAAAGGAGTTCTCAGTTTTGTCTCTATGGTTTGTTTCCTCTTCAAGTATCCCTAGGCACAGACGGTGGAAAAGCACTTTCTTTGAGAGGGGTTGCCAAGCTTCTAAGAAATAACGATTTTCCGAAATACCAGCAAATATTTTTTAAATCAATATTGATGATACTTGCTGGAAATGATCGGTTCACAAATTCCACTTGACTCACCAAATTTTGTTCTTCTAGGTTGATGCGTTCCTTTTCAGTAGCTGTTTTTATTTTTAGGTTTCACTCTGTTCTCTCCTATATAGATAGATGAATTTGGAATTCTAAATCCAATATGGTTTGTAGTAGCTCTTTGAAACTTGACAAAGTAAAGGAGTTCTCAGTTTTGTCTCTATCATTTGTTTCCGCTTCAAGTATCCCTAGGCACAGACGGTGGAAAACCACTTTCTTTGAGAGGGGTTGCCAAGCTTCTAAGAAATAACGATTTTCCGAAATACCAGCAAATATTTTTTCACCCAATATTGATGATACTTGGTGGTAATGATCAGTACACAAATCCCACTTGGCTCACCAAATTTGGTTCTTCTAGTTTGAAGCTTTCGTCTAAAATAGCAGTTTTTATATTTAGGTTTCCCTCTGTTCTCTCCTATGTAGATAGATGAATTTGGAACTCTAAATCCAACATGGTTTGTAGTAGCTCTTTGAAACTTGACAAAATAAAGGAGTTCTCAGTTTTGTCTCTATGGTTTGTTTCCTCTTCAAGTATCCCTAGGCACAGACGGTGGAAAAGCACTTTCTTTGAGAGGGGTTGCCAAGCTTCTAAGAAATAACGATTTTCCGAAATACCAGCAAATATTTTTTAAATCAATATTGATGATACTTGCTGGAAATGATCGGTTCACAAATTCCACTTGACTCACCAAATTTTGTTCTTCTAGGTTGATGCGTTCCTTTTCAGTAGCTGTTTTTATTTTTAGGTTTCACTCTGTTCTCTCCTATATAGATAGATGAATTTGGAATTCTAAATCCAATATGGTTTGTAGTAGCTCTTTGAAACTTGACAAAGTAAAGGAGTTCTCAGTTTTGTCTCTATCATTTGTTTCCGCTTCATGTAGCCCTATGCAGAGACTGTGGAAAAGCAGTTTCATTGAGAGCGGTTGCCAAGCTTCCAAGAAATTACGAGTTTCCAAAATACCAGTAAATATTTTTTTACCGAATCTTGATGATACTTGGTGGTGAAGATCAGTACACAAATCCCACTTGGCTCACCAATTTTTGTTCTTCTAGGCTGAAGCGTTCGTCTACAGTAGCAATTTTTATATTTAGGTTTCAATCTGTTCTCTCCTATATAGATAGATAAATTTGGAACTCTAAATCCAACATGGTTTGTAGTAGCTCTTTGACACTTGACAAAATAAAGGAGTTCTCAGTTTTGTCTCTATCATTTGTTTCCGCTTCAAGTAGCCCTAAGCAGTGACTGTGGAAAAGCACTTTCAATGAGAGGGGTTGCCAATCTTCCAAGAAATTACGAGTTTCCGAAATACCAGCAAGTATTTTTTCATCCAATCTTGATGACACTTGGTGGTAATGATCAGTACACAAATCCGACTTGGCTCACCAAATTTTGTTCTTCTAGGTTGAAGCGTTCGTGTACAGTAGCAGTTTTTATATTTAGGTTTCACTCTGTCTCTGCTATATAGATAGATGAATTTGGAATTCTAAATCCAATATGGTTTGTAGTAGCTCTTTGAAACTTGACAGTGTAAAGGAGTTCTCAGTTTTGTCTCTATGATTTGTTTCCACTTCATGTAGCCCTATGCAGAGAGTGTGGAAAAGCAATTTCATTGAAAGGGGTTGCCAAGCTTCCAAGAAATAACGAGTTTCCGAAATTCCAGCAAATATTTTTTCACCCAATCTTGATGATAGTTGGTGGGGATGATCAGTACACAAATCCCACTTGGCTCACGAAATTTTGTTCTTCTAGGTTGAAGCGTTCGTCTACAGTAGCAGTTTTTATGTTTAGGTTTCACTCTGTTCTCTGCTATATAGATAGATGAATTTGGAAATCTAAATCCTACATGGTTTGTAGTGGCTCTTTGAAACTTGACAAAATAAAGGAGTTCTCAGTTTTGTCTCTATGGTTTGTTTCCTCTTCAAGTAGCCCTAGGCACAGACTGTGGAAAAGCACTTTCATTGAGAGGCGTTGCCAAGCTTCTAAGAAATAACGAGTTTCCAAATTACCAGCAAATATTTTTTCACCGAATCTTGATGATACTTGGTGGTAATGATCAGTACACAAATCCCACTTGGCTCTTCAAATTTTTTTCTTCTAGGTTGAAGCGTTCGTCTACAGTAGCAGTTTTTATATTTAGGTTTCACTCTGTTGTCTCCTATATAGATAGATGAATTTGGAACTATAAATCCAATATGGTTTGTAGTAGCTCTTTGAACCTTGACAAAATAAAGGAGTTCTCAGTTTTGTCTCTATGATTTGTTTCCGCTTCAAGTAGCCCAACGCAGAGACTGTGGAAAAGCACTTTCATTTAGAGGGGTTGCCAAGCTTCCAAGAAATTAAGAGTTTCCGAAATACCAGCAAATATTTTTTCACCCAATCTTGATGATACGTGGTGGTAATGTCAGGTACACAAATCCCACTTGACTCACCAAATTTTGTTCTTCTAGGTTCAAGTGTTCGTTTACACTAGCAGTTTTTATTTTTAGGTTTCACTCTGTTCTCTCCTATGGAGATAGATGAATTTGGAATTCTAAATCCAACATGGTTTGTAGTAGCTATTTGAAACTTGACAAAATAAGGAAGTTCTCAGTTTTGTCTCTATGATTTGTTTCCTCTTCAAGTATCCCTAGGCACAGACGGTGGAAAACCACTTTCTTTGAGAGGGGTTGCCAAGCTTCTAAGAAATAACGATTTTCCGAAATACCAGCAAATATTTTTTCACCCAATATTGATGATACTTGGTGGTAATGATCAGTACACAAATCCCACTTGGCTCACCAAATTTGGTTCTTCTAGTTTGAAGCTTTCGTCTAAAATAGCAGTTTTTATATTTAGGTTTCCCTCTGTTCTCTCCTATGTAGATAGATGAATTTGGAACTCTAAATCCAACATGGTTTGTAGTAGCTCTTTGAAACTTGACAAAATAAAGGAGTTCTCAGTTTTGTCTCTATGGTTTGTTTCCTCTTCAAGTATCCCTAGGCACAGACGGTGGAAAAGCACTTTCTTTGAGAGGGGTTGCCAAGCTTCTAAGAAATAACGATTTTCCAAAATACCAGCAAATATTTTTTAAATCAATATTGATGATACTTGCTGGAAATGATCGGTTCACAAATTCCACTTGACTCACCAAATTTTGTTCTTCTAGGTTGATGCGTTCCTTTTCAGTAGCTGTTTTTATTTTTAGGTTTCACTCTGTTCTCTCCTATATAGATAGATGAATTTGGAATTCTAAATCCAATATGGTTTGTAGTAGCTCTTTGAAACTTGACAAAGTAAAGGAGTTCTCAGTTTTGTCTCTATCATTTGTTTCCGCTTCAAGTATCCCTAGGCACAGACGGTGGAAAACCACTTTCTTTGAGAGGGGTTGCCAAGCTTCTAAGAAATAACGATTTTCCGAAATACCAGCAAATATTTTTTCACCCAATATTGATGATACTTGGTGGTAATGATCAGTACACAAATCCCACTTGGCTCACCAAATTTGGTTCTTCTAGTTTGAAGCTTTCGTCTAAAATAGCAGTTTTTATATTTAGGTTTCCCTCTGTTCTCTCCTATGTAGATAGATGAATTTGGAACTCTAAATCCAACATGGTTTGTAGTAGCTCTTTGAAACTTGACAAAATAAAGGAGTTCTCAGTTTTGTCTCTATGGTTTGTTTCCTCTTCAAGTATCCCTAGGCACAGACGGTGGAAAAGCACTTTCTTTGAGAGGGGTTGCCAAGCTTCTAAGAAATAACGATTTTCCGAAATACCAGCAAATATTTTTTAAATCAATATTGATGATACTTGCTGGAAATGATCGGTTCACAAATTCCACTTGACTCACCAAATTTTGTTCTTCTAGGTTGATGCGTTCCTTTTCAGTAGCTGTTTTTATTTTTAGGTTTCACTCTGTTCTCTCCTATATAGATAGATGAATTTGGAATTCTAAATCCAATATGGTTTGTAGTAGCTCTTTGAAACTTGACAAAGTAAAGGAGTTCTCAGTTTTGTCTCTATCATTTGTTTCCGCTTCATGTAGCCCTATGCAGAGACTGTGGAAAAGCAGTTTCATTGAGAGCGGTTGCCAAGCTTCCAAGAAATTACGAGTTTCCAAAATACCAGTAAATATTTTTTTACCGAATCTTGATGATACTTGGTGGTGAAGATCAGTACACAAATCCCACTTGGCTCACCAATTTTTGTTCTTCTAGGCTGAAGCGTTCGTCTACAGTAGCAATTTTTATATTTAGGTTTCAATCTGTTCTCTCCTATATAGATAGATAAATTTGGAACTCTAAATCCAACATGGTTTGTAGTAGCTCTTTGACACTTGACAAAATAAAGGAGTTCTCAGTTTTGTCTCTATCATTTGTTTCCGCTTCAAGTAGCCCTAAGCAGTGACTGTGGAAAAGCACTTTCAATGAGAGGGGTTGCCAATCTTCCAAGAAATTACGAGTTTCCGAAATACCAGCAAGTATTTTTTCATCCAATCTTGATGACACTTGGTGGTAATGATCAGTACACAAATCCGACTTGGCTCACCAAATTTTGTTCTTCTAGGTTGAAGCGTTCGTGTACAGTAGCAGTTTTTATATTTAGGTTTCACTCTGTCTCTGCTATATAGATAGATGAATTTGGAATTCTAAATCCAATATGGTTTGTAGTAGCTCTTTGAAACTTGACAGTGTAAAGGAGTTCTCAGTTTTGTCTCTATGATTTGTTTCCACTTCATGTAGCCCTATGCAGAGAGTGTGGAAAAGCAATTTCATTGAAAGGGGTTGCCAAGCTTCCAAGAAATAACGAGTTTCCGAAATTCCAGCAAATATTTTTTCACCCAATCTTGATGATAGTTGGTGGGGATGATCAGTACACAAATCCCACTTGGCTCACGAAATTTTGTTCTTCTAGGTTGAAGCGTTCGTCTACAGTAGCAGTTTTTATATTTAGGCTTCACTCTGTTCTCTCCTATATGGATAGATGAATTTGGAACTCTAAATCCAATATGGTTTGTAGTAGCTCTTTGAAACTTGACAAAATAAAGGAGTTCTCAGTTTTGTCTCTATGATTTGTTTCCGCTTCAAGTAGCCCTAAGCAGAGACTGTGGAAAAGCACTTTCATTGAGAGGGGTTGCCAAGCTTCCAAGAAATTAGGTGTTTCAGAAATACCAGCAAATATTTTTTGACACAATCTTGATGATACTTGGTGGTGATGATCGGTAAACAATTCCCACTTGGCTCACCAAATTTTGTTCTTCTAGGTTGAAGCGTTCGTGTACAGTAGCAGTTTTTATATTTAGGTTTCACTCTGTCTCTCCTATATAGATAGATGAATTTGGAATTCTAAATCCAATATGGTTTGTAGTAGCTCTTTGAAACTTGACAAAGTAATGGAGTTCTCAGTTTTGTCTCTATCATTTGTTTCCGCTTCATGTAGCCCTATGCAGAGACTCTGGAAAAGCACTTTCATTGAAAGGGGTTGCCAAGCTTCCAAGAAATTACGAGTTTCCAAAATACCAGTAAATATTTTTTCACCCAATCGTGATGATACTTGGTGGTGAAGATCAGTACACAAATCCCACTTGGCTCACCAAATTTTCTTCTTCTAGGGTGAAGCGTTCGTCTACAGTAGCAATTTTTATATTTAGGTTTCAATCTGTTCTCTCCTATATAGATAGATAAATTTGGAACTCTAAATCCAACATGGTTTGTAGTAGCTCTTTGACACTTGACAAAATAAAGGAGTTCTCAGTTTTGTCTCTATCATTTGTTTCCGCTTCAAGTAGCCCTAAGCAGTGACTGTGGAAAAGCACTTTCAATGAGAGGGGTTGCCAAGCTTCCAAGAAATTACGAGTTTCCGAAATACCAGCAAGTATTTTTTCATCCAATCTTGATGACACTTGGTGGTAATGATCAGTACACAAATCCGACTTGGCTCACCAAATTTTGTTCTTCTAGGTTGAAGCGTTCGTGTACAGTAGCAGTTTTTATATTTAGGTTTCACTCTGTCTCTGCTATATAGATAGATGAATTTGGAATTCTAAATCCAATATGGTTTGTAGTAGCTCTTTGAAACTTGACAGTGTAAAGGAGTTCTCAGTTTTGTCTCTATGATTTGTTTCCACTTCATGTAGCCCTATGCAGAGAGTGTGGAAAAGCACTTTTATTGAAAGGGGTTGCCAAGCTTCCAAGAAATAACGAGTTTCCGAAATTCCAGCAAATATTTTTTCACCCAATCTTGATGATAGTTGGTGGGGATGATCAGTACACAAATCCCACTTGGCTCACGAAATTTTGTTCTTCTAGGTTGAAGCGTTCGTCTACAGTAGCAGTTTTTATATTTAGGCTTCACTCTGTTCTCTCCTATATGGATAGATGAATTTGGAACTCTAAATCCAATATGGTTTGTAGTAGCTCTTTGAAACTTGACAAAATAAAGGAGTTCTCAGTTTTGTCTCTATGATTTGTTTCCGCTTCAAGTAGCCCTAAGCAGAGACTGTGGAAAAGCACTTTCATTGAGAGGGGTTGCCAAGCTTCCAAGAAATTAGGTGTTTCAGAAATACCAGCAAATATTTTTTGACCCAATCTTGATGATACTTGGTGGTGATGATCGGTAAACAATTCCCACTTGGCTCACCAAATTTTGTTCTTCTAGGTTGAAGCGTTCGTGTACAGTAGCAGTTTTTATATTTAGGTTTCACTCTGTCTCTCCTATATAGATAGATAAATTTGGAATTCTAAATCCAATATGGTTTGTAGTAGCTCTTTGAAACTTGACAAAGTAAAGGAGTTCTCAGTTTTGTCTCTATCATTTGTTTCCGCTTCATGTAGCCCTATGCAGAGACTCTGGAAAAGCACTTTCATTGAAAGGGGTTGCCAAGCTTCCAAGAAATTACGAGTTTCCAAAATACCAGTAAATATTTTTTCACCCAATCGTGATGATACTTGGTGGTGAAGATCAGTACACAAATCCCACTTGGCTCACCAAATTTTCTTCTTCTAGGGTGAAGCGTTCGTCTACAGTAGCAATTTTTATATTTAGGTTTCAATCTGTTCTCTCCTATATAGATAGATAAATTTGGAACTCTAAATCCAACATGGTTTGTAGTAGCTCTTTGACACTTGACAAAATAAAGGAGTTCTCAGTTTTGTCTCTATCATTTGTTTCCGCTTCAAGTAGCCCTAAGCAGTGACTGTGGAAAAGCACTTTCAATGAGAGGGGTTGCCAAGCTTCCAAGAAATTACGAGTTTCCGAAATACCAGCAAATATTTTTTCACCCAATCTTGATGACACTTGGTGGTAATGATCAGTAAACAAATCCGACTTGGCTCACCAAATTTTGTTCTTCTAGGTTGAAGCATTCGTGTACAGTAGCAGTTTTTATATTTAGGTTTCACTCTGTCTCTGCTATATAGATAGATGAATTTGGAATTCTAAATCCAATATGATTTGTAGTAGCTCTTTGAAACTTGACAAAGTAAAGGAGTTCTCAGTTTTGTCTCTATCATTTGTTTCCGCTTCATGTAGCCCTATGCAGATACTCTGGAAAAGCACTTTCATTGAAAGGGGTTGCCAAGCTTCCAAGAAATTACGAGTTTCCAAAATACCAGTAAATATTTTTTCACCCAATCGTGATGATACTTGGTGGTGAAGATCAGTACACAAATCCCACTTGGCTCACCAAATTTTCTTCTTCTAGGGTGAAGCATTCGTCTACAGTAGCAATTTTTATATTTAGGTTTCAATCTGTTCTCTCCTATATAGATAGATAAATTTGGAACTCTAAATCCAACATGGTTTGTAGTAGCTCTTTGACACTTGACAAAATAAAGGAGTTCTCAGTTTTGTCTCTATCATTTGTTTCCGCTTCAAGTAGCCCTAAGCAGTGACTGTGGAAAAGCACTTTCAATGAGAGGGGTTGCCAAGCTTCCAAGAAATTACGAGTTTCCGAAATACCAGCAAATATTTTTTCACCCAATCTTGATGACACTTGGTGGTAATGATCAGTAAACAAATCCGACTTGGCTCACCAAATTTTGTTCTTCTAGGTTGAAGCGTTCGTGTACAGTAGCAGTTTTTATATTTAGGTTTCACTCTGTCTCTGCTATATAGATAGATGAATTTGGAATTCTAAATCCAATATGATTTGTAGTAGCTCTTTCAAACTTGACAAAGTAAAGGAGTTCTCAGTTTTGTCTCTATGATTTGTTTCCGCTTCATGTAGCCCTATGCAGAGACTGTGGAAAAGCACTTTCATTGAAAGGGGTTGCCAAGCTTCCAAGAAATAACGAGTTTCCGAAACCAGCAAATATTTTTTCACCCAATCTTGATGATATTTGGTGGGGATGATCAGTACACAAATCCCACTTGGCTCACGAAATTTTGTTCTTCTAGGTTGAAGCGTTCCTCTACAGTAGCAGTTTTTATATATAGGTTTCACTCTGTTCTCTCCTATTTAGATAGATGAATTTGGAACTCTAAATCCAACATGGTTTGTAGTAGCTCTTTGACACTTGACAAAATAAAGGAGTTCTCAGTTTTGTCTCTATCATTTGTTTCCGCTTTAAGTAGCCCTAAGCAGTGACTGTGGAAAAGCACTCTCAATGAGAGGGGTTGCCAAGCTTCCAAGAAATTACGAGTTTCCGAAATACCAGCAAATATTTTTTGACCCAATCTTGATGACACTTGGTGGTAATGATCAGTACACAAATCCGACTTGGTACACCAAATTTTGTTCTTCTAGGTTGAAGCGTTCGTGTACAGTAGCAGTTTTTATATTTAGGTTTCACTCTGTCTCTCATATATAGATAGATGAATTTGGAATTCTAAATCCCATATGGTTTGTAGTAGCTCTTTGAAACTTGACAAAGTAAAGGAGTTCTCAGTTTTGTCTCTATGATTTGTTTCCGCTTCATGTAGCCCTATGCAGAGACTGTGGAAAAGCACTTTCATTGAAAGGGGTTGCCAAGCTTCCAAGAAATAACGAGTTTCCGAAATTCCAGCAAATATTTTTTCACCCAATCTTGATGATACTTGGTGGTGATGATCAGTACACAAATCCCACTTGGATCACGAAATTTTGTTCTTCTAGGATGAAGCGTTCGTCTACAGTAGCTATTTTTATATTTAGGTTTCAATCTGTTCTCTCCTATATAGATAGATGAATTTGGAACTCTAAATCCAACATGGTTTTTAGTAGCTCTTTGAAACTTGATAAAATAAAGGAGTTCTCAGTTTTGTCTCTATGATTTGTTTCCGCTTCAAGTAGCCCTATGCAGAGACTGTGGAAAAGCACTTTCATTGAGAGGGGTTGCCAAGCTTCCAAGAAATTACGAGTTTCAGAAATACCAGCAAATATTTTTTCACCCAATCTTGATGATACTTGGTGGTGATGATCGGTAAACATATCCCACTTGGCTCACCAAACTTTGTTCTTCTAGGTTGAAGCGTTCTTCTACAGTAGCAGTTTTTATATTTAGGATTCACTCTGTTCTCTCCTATTTAGATAGATGAATTTGGAACTCTAAATTAAACATGGTTTGCAGTAGCTCTTTGAAATTTGACAAAATAAAGTAGTTCTCAGTTTTGTCTCTATGTTTTGTTTCCTCTTCAAGTAGTCCTAGGCACAGACGGTGGAAAAGCACTTTCATTGAGAGGGGTTGCCAATCTTCTAAGAAATAACGAGTGTTCGAAATACCAGCAAATATTTTTTCACCCAATCTTGATGATACTTCGTGGTAATGATCGGTACACAAATCCCACTTGACTCACCAAATTTTGTTCTTCTTGGTTGAAGCGTTCGTTTACAGTTTCAGTTTATATTTTTAGGTTCCCTCTGTTGTCTCCTATATAAATAGATGAATTTGGAACTCTAAATCAAACATGGTTTGTAGTAGCTCTTTGAAACTTGACAAAATAAAGGAGTTCTCAGTTTTGTCTCTATGATTTGTTTCGGATTCATTTAGCCCTAAGCAGAGACTGTGAAAAAGCACTTCATTGAAAGGGGTTGCCAACTTCCAAGAAATTACGAGTATCCGAAATACCAGCAAATATTTTTTCACCCAATGTTGATCATATGGTGGTAATGTCAAGTACACAAATCCCACTTGGATCACGAAATTTTGTTCTTCTAGGATGAAGCGTTCGTCTACAGTAGCTATTTTTATATTTAGGTTTCAATCTGTTCTCTCCTATATAGATAGATGAATTTGGAACTCTAAATCCAACATGGTTTTTAGTAGCTCTTTGAAACTTGATAAAATAAAGGAGTTCTCAGTTTTGTCTCTATGATTTGTTTCCGCTTCAAGTAGCCCTATGCAGAGACTGTGGAAAAGCACTTTCATTGAGAGGGGTTGCCAAGCTTCCAAGAAATTACGAGTTTCAGAAATACCAGCAAATATTTTTTCACCCAATCTTGATGATACTTGGTGGTGATGATCGGTAAACATATCCCACTTGGCTCACCAAACTTTGTTCTTCTAGGTTGAAGCGTTCTTCTACAGTAGCAGTTTTTATATTTAGGATTCACTCTGTTCTCTCCTATTTAGATAGATGAATTTGGAACTCTAAATTAAACATGGTTTGCAGTAGCTCTTTGAAATTTGACAAAATAAAGTAGTTCTCAGTTTTGTCTCTATGTTTTGTTTCCTCTTCAAGTAGTCCTAGGCACAGACGGTGGAAAAGCACTTTCATTGAGAGGGGTTGCCAATCTTCTAAGAAATAACGAGTGTTCGAAATACCAGCAAATATTTTTTCACCCAATCTTGATGATACTTCGTGGTAATGATCGGTACACAAATCCCACTTGACTCACCAAATTTTGTTCTTCTTGGTTGAAGCGTTCGTTTACAGTAGCAGTTTATATTTTTAGGTTCCCTCTGTTGTCTCCTATATAAATAGATGAATTTGGAACTCTAAATCAAACATGGTTTGTAGTAGCTCTTTGAAACTTGACAAAATAAAGGAGTTCTCAGTTTTGTCTCTATGATTTGTTTCGGATTCATTTAGCCCTAAGCAGAGACTGTGAAAAAGCACTTCATTGAAAGGGGTTGCCAACTTCCAAGAAATTACGAGTATCCGAAATACCAGCAAATATTTTTTCACCCAATGTTGATCATATGGTGGTAATGACAAGTACACAAATTCCACTTGGCTCACCAAATTTTGTTCTTCTTGGTTGAAACGTTCGTTTACAGTACCAGTTTTAATTTTTAGGTTTCACTCTGTTCTCTCCTATATAGATAGATGAATTTGGAACTCTAAATCCAACATGGTTTGTAGTAACTCTTTGAAATTTGACAAAATAAGGAATTCTCAGATTTGTCTCTATGGTTTGTTTCCTCTTCAAGTAGCCCTAGGCACAGACTGTGGAAAAGCACTTTCATTGAGAGGGGTTGCCAAGCTTCTAATAAATAATGAGTTTCCGAAATACCAGCAAATATTTTTTCACCCAATGTCTATGATACTTGGTGGTAATGATCTATACACAAATCCCACCTGGCTCACCAAATTTTGTTCTTCTACTTTGAAGCGTTCATCTACAGTAGCAATTTTAATATTTAGGTTTCACCCTGTTCTCTCCTATATAGATAGATGAATTTGGAACTCTAAATCCAACATGGTGTGTAATAGCTCTTTGAAACTTGACAAAATAAAGGAGTTCTCAGTTTTGTATCTATGATTTGTTTCCGCTTCAAGTAGCTTTAGGCAGAGACTGTGGAAGAGCACTTTCATTGATAGGGGTTGCCAAGCCTCCAAGAAAATAGGAGTTTCCGAAATAGCAGCAAATATTTTTTTAACCCAATCTTGATGATACGTGGTGGTAATGACAAGTCCACAAATCCCACTTTGCTCACCAAATTTTGTTCTTCTAGGTTGAAGCGTTCGTTTACAGTAGCAGTTTTTATTTTTTGGTTTCACTCTGTTCTCTCCTATATAGATAGATGAAAATGGAATTCTAAATCCAACATGGTTTGTAGTAGCTCTTTGAAACTTGACAAAATAAAGATCTCAGTTTTGTATCTATGGTTTGTTTCCTCTTCAAGTAGCCCTAGGCACATACGGTGGAAAAGCACTTTCATTGAGAGGGGTTGCCAAGCATCTAAGAAATAACGAGTTTCCGAAATACCAGCAAATATTTTTTCCCCCAATGTTGATGATACTTGGTGGTAATGATCAGTACACAAATCCCACTTGGCTCACCAAATTTTGTTCTTCTAGGATGAAGCGTTCGTTTACAGTAGCATTTTATATTTTTAGTTTTCTCTCTGTTCTCTCCTATATAGATAGATGAATTTGGAACTCTAAATCCAACATGGTTTGTAGTAGCTTTTTACAACCTGACAAAATAAAGGAGTTCTCAGTTTTGTATCTATGGTTTGTTTACTCTTCAAGTAGCCCTATTAACAGACTCTGGAAAAGCACTTTCATTGAGAGGGGTTGCCAAGCTTCTAAGAAATAATGAGTTTCCAAAATACCAGCAAATATTTTCTCACCCAATCTTGATGATACTTGGTGGTAATGATTGGTAAACAAATCCCACTTGACTCACCAAATTTTGTTCTTCTAGGTTGAAGCGTTCGTTTACAGTAGTAGTTTATATTTTTAGGTTTTCCTCTGTTCTCTCCTGTATATATAGATGAATTTTGAACACTAAATCCAACATGGTTTCTAGTAGCTCTTTGAAATTTGACAAAATAAAGGTTCTCAGTTTTGTCTCTATGGTTTGTTTCCTCTTCAAGTAGCCCTAGGCACAGACTGTGTAAAAGCACTTTCATTGAGAGGGGTTGCCAAGCTTCTAAGAAATAACGAGTTTCCGAAATACCAGCAAATATTTTTTCACCCAATGTCGATGATACTTGGTGGTAATGATCTGTACACAAATCCCACCTGGCTAACCAAATTTTGTTTTTCTACTTTGAAGCGTTCGTCTACAGTAGCAATTTTAATATTTAGGTTTAACTCTGTTCTCTCCTATATAGATAGATGAATTTGGAACTGTAAATCCAACATGGTGTGTAATAGCTCTTTGAAACGTGACAAGGGAAAGGAGTTATCAGTTTTGTATCTATGGTTTGTTTCCGTTTCAAGTAGCTTTAAGCAGAGACTGTGGAAGAACACTTTCATTGATAGGGGTTGCCAAGCTTCCAAGAAAATACGAGTTTCTGAAATAGCAGCAAATATTTTTTCACCCAATCTTGATGATACGTGGTGGTGATGACAAGTCCACAAATCCCACTTTGCTCACCAAATTTTGTTCTTCTAGGTTGAAGCGTTCGTTTACTGTAGCAGTTTTTATTTTTTGGTTTCCCTCTATTCTCTCCTATAAATCAGATGAATTTGGAACTCTAAATCCAACATGGTTTGTAGTAGCTCTTTGAAACTTGACAAAATAAAGGAGTAGCCCTAGTCACAGACTGTGGAAAAGCACTTTCATTGAGAGGGGTTGCCATGCTTCTAAGACATAACGAGTTTCCGAAATATCAGCAAATATTTTTTAACCGAATCTTGATGATACTTGGTGGTCATGATCGGTACACAAATCCCACTTGACTCACCAAATTTTGTTCTTCTAGGATAAAGCATTCGTTTACAGTAGCAGTTTATATTTTTAGTTTTCCCTCTTTTCTCTCCTATATAGATAGATGAATTTGGAACTCTAAATCCACCATGGTTTGTAGTAGCTCTTTGAAACTTGACAAAATAAAGGAGTTCCCAGTTTTGTATCTATGATTTGTTTCCTCTTCAAGTAGCCCTAAGCCGAGAATGTGGAAAAGCACTATCATTGAAAGGGGTTGCCAAGCTTTCAAGAAATTACGAGTTTCCGAAAAACCAGCAAATATTTTCCCACCCAATGTTGATGATACGTGGTGGTAATGATCAGTACACAAATCCCACTTGGCTCACCAAATTTTGTTCTTCTAGGTTGAAGCGTTCGTCTACAGTAGCAGTTTTTATATTTAGGTTTCCCTCTGTTCTCTGCTATATTGATGGATGAATTTGGAACTCTGAATCCAACATGGTTTGTAGTAGCTCTTTGAAACTTGACAAAATAAAGGAGTTCTCAGTTTTGTCTCTATGGTTTGTTTCCTCTTCAATTAGCCCTAGGCACCAACAGTGGAAAAGCACTTCCATTGAGAGGGGTTGCCAAGCTTCTAAGAAATAACGAGTTTCCGAAATACCAGCAAATATTTTTTGACCCAATGTTGATGATACTTGGTGATAATGATCGGTTCACAAATTCCACTTGACTCACCAAATTTTGTTCTTCTAGGTTGATGCGTTCCTTTTCAGTAGCAGTTTTTATATTTAGGTTTCACCCTGTTCTCTCCTATATAGATAGATGAATTTGGAACTCTAAATCCAACATGGTTTGTAGTAGCTCTTTGACACTTGACAAAATAAAGGAGTTCTCAGTTTTGTCTCTATCATTTGATTCCGCTTCAAGTAGCCCTAAGCAGTGACTGTGGAAAAGCACTCTCAATGAGAGGGGTTGCCAAGCTTCCAAGAAATTACGAGTTTCCTAAATACCAGCAAATATTTTTTCACCCAATCTTGATGACACTTGGTGGTAATGATCAGTACACAAATCCGACCTGGCACACCAAATTTTGTTCTTCTAGGTTGAAGCGTTCGTGTACAGTAGCAGTTTTTATATTTAGGTTTCACTCTGTCTCTCATATATAGATAGATGAATTTGGAACTCTAAATCCAACATGGTTTGTAGTAGCTCTTTGACACTTGACAAAATAAAGGAGTTCTCAGTTTTGCCTCTATGATTTGTTTCCGCTTCAAGTAGCCCTATGCAGAGACTGTGGAAAAGCACTGTCATTGAGAGGGGTTGCCAATCTTCTAAGAAATAACGAGTTTCCGAAATTCCAGCAAATATTTTTTTCACCCAAAGTTGATGATACTTGGTGGTAATGATCAGTACACAAATCCCACTTGGCTCACCAAATTTTGTTCTTCCAGGTTCAAGCGTTCGTCTACAGTAGCAGTTTTTATGTTTAGGTTTCACTCTGTCCTCTGCTATATAGATAGATGCATTTGGAACTCTAAATCCAACATGGTTTGTAGTAGCTCTTTGAAACTTGCCAAAAATAAGGTGTTCTCAGTTTTGACTGTACGGTTTGTTTCCTCTTGAAGTAGCCCTAGGCAGAAACTGTGGAAAACCACTTTCAGTGAAGGGGTTGCCAAGCTTCCAATAAATAACGAGTTTCCGAAATACCAGGAAATATTTTTTCAACCAATCTTGATGATACTTGGTGGAAATGATCAATACACAATTCCCACTTGGCTCAACAAATTTTGTTCTTCTAGGTTGAAGCGTTCGTCTACAGTAGCAGTTTTTATATTTAGGTTTCACTCTGTTCTCTCCTATATAGATAGATGAATTTGGAACTCTAAATCCAACATGGTTTGCAGTAGCTCTTTGAAAATTGACAAAATAAAGGAGTTCTCAGTTTTGTCTCTATGATTTGTTTCCTCTTCAAGTAGCCCTAAGCAGAAACTGTTGAAAAGCACTTTCATTGAGAGGGGTTGCCAAGCTTCCAAGAAATTACGAGTTTCCGAAATACCAGCAAATATTTTTTCACCCAATCTTGATTTTACTTGGTGGTAATGATCGGTACACAAATCCCACTTGGCTCACCAAATTTTGTTCTTCTAGGTTGAAGCGTTCGTCTACACTAGCAGTTTTTATATTTAGGATTCACTCTGTTCTCTGCTATATACATAGATGAATTTGGAACTCTAAATCCAATATGGTTTGTAGTAGCTCTTTGAAACTTGACAAAATTAAGGAGTTCTCAGTTTTGTCTCAATGGTTTGTTTCCTCTTCAAGTACCCTTAGGAACAGACTGTGGAAAAGCACTTTCATTGAGTGGGGTTGCCAAGCTTCTAAGAAATAACGAGTTTCCAAAATACAAGCAAATATTTTTTCACGCAATCTTGATTACACTTGGTGGTAATGATCATTACACAAATCCCACTTGGCTCACCAAATTTTGTTCTTCTAGGTTGAAGCGTTCGTCTACAGTAGCAGTTTTTATATTTAGGCTTCACTCTGTTCTCTCCTATATAGATAGATGAATTTGGAACTCTAAATCCAATATGGTTTGTACTAGCTCTTTGAAACTTGACAAAGTAAAGTAGTTTTCAGTTTTGTCTCTATGATTTGTTTCCGCTTCTTGTAGCCCTAAGCAGAGACTGTGGAAAAGCACCTTCATTGAAAGGGGTTTCCAAGCTTCCAAGGAATTACGGGTTTCCGAAATACCAGCAAATATTTTCTGACCCAAGGTTGATGATACGTGGTGGTAATGATCGGTACACAAATCCCACTTGGCTAACCAAATTTTGTTCTTCTAGGTTGAAGCGTTCGTCGACACTAGCAGTTTTTATATTTAGGTTTCACTCTGTTCTCTGCTATATACATAGATGAATTTGGAACTCTAAATCCAACAGGGTTTGTAGTAGCTCTTTGAAACTTGACAAAATAAAGGAGTTCACAGTTTTGTCTCTATGGCTTGTTTCCTCTTCAAGTAGCCCTAGGCACCGACGGTGGAAAAGCACTTTCATTGAGAGGGGTTGCCAAACTTCTATGAAATAACGAGTTTCCGAAATACCAGCAAATATTTTTTTACCCAATGTTGATGATACTTGGTGGTAATGATCAGTACACAAATCCCACTTGGCTCACCAAATTTTGTTTTTCTAGGTTGAAGCGTTCGTCTACCTTAGCAGTTTTTATATTTAGGTTTCCCTCTGTTCTCTCCTATATAGATAGATGAATTTGAAACTCTAAATCCAACATGGTTTGCAGTAGCTCTTTGAAACTTGACAAAATAAAGTAATTCTCAGTTTTGTCTCTATGTTTTGTTTCCTGTTCAAGTAGTCCTAGGCACAGACTGTGGAAAAACACTTTCATTGAGAGGGGTTGCCAAGCTTCTAAGAAATAAGGATTTTCCGCAATACCAGCAAATATTTTTTCCCCAATCTTGATGATACTTGGTGGTAATGATCAGTACACAAATCCCACTTGGCTCACCAAATTTTGTTCTTCTAGGTTGAAGCGTTCATTTACAGTAGCAGTTTTTATATTTAGGTTTAACTCTGTTCTCTGCTATATAGATCGATGAATTTGGAACACTAAATCCAACATGGTTTGTAGTAGCTCTTTGAAACTTGACAGAATTAAGGAGTTCTCAGTTTTGTCTCAATGGTTTGTTTCCTCTTCAAGTACCCCTAAGAACAGACTGTGGAAAAGCACTTTCCTTGAGTGGGATTGCCAAGCTTCTAAGAAATAACGAGTTTCCGAAATACAAGCAAATATTTTTTCACCCAATCTTGATGATACTTGGTGGTGAAGATCGGTACACAAATCCCACTTGGCTCACCAAATTGTGTTCTTCTAGGTTGAAGCGTTCGTCTACACTAGCAGTTTTTATATTTAGGTTTCACTCTGTTCTCTGCTATATACATACGTGATTTTGGAACTCTAAATCCAACAGGGTTTGTAGTAGCTCTTTGAAAATTGAAAAAATAAAGGAGTTCACAGTTTTGTCTCTATGTTTTGTTTTCTGTTCAAGTAGTCCTAGGCACAGACGGTGGAAAAGCACTTTCATTGAGAGGTATTGCCAAACTTCTATGAAATAACGAGTTTCCGAAATACCAGCAAATATTTTTTCACCCAATGTTGGTGATACTTGGTGGTAATGATCAGTACACAAATCCCACTTGGCTCACCAAATTTTGTTTTTCTAGGTTGAAGCGTTTGTCTACCTTAGCAGTTTTTATATTTAGGATTCCCTCTGTTCTCTCCTATATGGATAGATGAATTTGAAACTATAAATGCAACATGGTTTGCAGTAGCTCTTTGAAACTTGACAAAATAAAGTAGTTCTCAGTTTTGTCTCTATGTTTTGTTTCCTGTTCAAGTAGTCCTAGGCACAGACTGTGGAAAAGCACTTTCATTGAGAGGGGTTGCCAAGCTTCTAAGAAATAACGAGTTTCCGAAATAACAGCAAATATTTTTTCACCCTATGTTAATGATACTTGGTGGCAATGATCAGTACACAAAACCCACTTGGCTCACCAAATTTTGTTCTTCTAGGTTGAAGCGTTCGTTTACAGTAGCAGTTTTTATATTTAGATTTCACTCTGTTCTCTCCTATATAGACAGATGAATTTGGAACTCTAAATCCAATATCGTTTGCAGTAGCTCTTTGAAACTTGACAAAATAGAGTTGTTCTCAGTTTTGTCTCTATGAGTTGTTTCCGCTTCAAGTGGCCCTAAGCAGAGACTGTGGAAAAGCACTTTCATTGAGTGGGGTTGCCAAGCTACCAAGAAATTACGAATTTCGAAATACCAGCAAATATTTTTTTACCCAATGTTGAATATACTTGGTGGTAATGATCGGTACACAAGTCCCACTTGGCTCACCAAATTTTCTTCCTCTTGGTTGAAGCGTTCTTCTACAGTACCAGTTTTTATATTTAGGTTTCAGTCTATTCTCTGCTATATAGATAGATGAATTTGGAACTCTAAATCCAACATGGTTTGTAGTAGCTCTTTGAAACTTGACAAAATAAAGGAGTTCTCAGTTTTGTCTCTATGGTTTGTCCCCTCTTCACGTACCCCTAGGAACAGCCTGTGGAAAAGAACTTTCATTGAGTGGGGTTGCCAAGCTTCTAAGAAATAACGATTTTCCGAAATACCAGCAAATATTTATTCACGAAAACTTGATGACACTTGGTGGTAATGATCAGTACACAAATCCCACTTGGCTCACCAAATTTTGTTCTTCTAGGTTGAAGCGTTCGTCTACTGTAGCAGTTTTTATATTTAGGTTTCCTCTGTTCTCTCCTATATAGATAGATTAATTTGGAACTCTAAATCCAACATGGTTTGAAGTAGCTCTTTGAAACTTGACAAAATAACGTAGTTCTCCGTTTTGTCTCTATGTTTTGTTTCCTCTTCAAATAGTCCTAGGCACAGACTGTGGAAAAGCACTTTCATTGAGAGGGGTTGCCAAGCTTCAAAGTAATTAAGAGTTTCCGAAATACCAGCAAATATTTTTTTACCCAATCTTGATGATACTTGGTGGTAATGATCAGTACACAAATCCCACTTGGCTCACCAAATTTTGTTCTTCTAGATTGAAGCGTTCGTTTACACTAGCAGTTTTTATATGTAGGTTTCACTCTGTTCTCTCCTATATAGACAGATGACTTTGGAACCCTAAATCCAACATGGTTTGCAGTAGCTCTTTGAAACTTGGCAAAATAAAGTAGTTCTCAGTTTTGTCTCTATGTTTTGTTTCCTTTTCAAGTAGACCTAGGCACAGACTGTGGAAAAGCACTTTCATTGAGAGCGTTTGCCTAGCTTCTATAAAATAACGAGTTTCCGAAATACCTACAACTATTTTTTCACCGAATCTTGATGATACTTGGTGGTAGTGATCAGTACACAAATCCCACTTGGCTCACCAAATTTTGTTCTTCTAGGTTGAGCGTTCGTCAACAGTAGCAGTTTTTATATTTAGGTTTCACTCTGTTCTCTCTTATATAGATAGATGATTTTGGAACTCTAAATCCAACATGGTTTGTAGTAGCTAGTTGAAACTTGACAAAGTAAAGGTGTTCTCAGTTTTGTCTCTATGATTTGTTTCCGCTTCATGTAGGCCTAAGCAGAGACTGTGGAAAAGCAATTTCATTGAGAGGGGTTGCCAAGCTTCGAAGAAATAAAGAGTTTCCGAAATACCAACAAAATTTTTTTCACCCAATCTTGATGATACTTGGTGGTGATGATCAGTACACAAATCCCACTTGGCTCACCAAATTTTGTTCTTCTAGGTTGAAGCATTCGTCTACAGTAGCAATTTTTATATTAAGTTTCACTCTGTTCTCTCCTATATAGATAGATGAATTTGGAACTCTAAATCCAACATGGTTTGTCGTCGCGCTTTGAAACTTGACAAAATAAAGGAGTTCTCAGTTTTGTTTCTATGATTTGTTTCCGCTTCAAGAAGCCCTAAGCAGAGACTGTGGAAAAGCACATTCATTGAGATGGGTTGCGAAGTTTCCAAGTAATTACGAGTTTCTGAAATACCAGCAAGTATTTTTTCACCCAATGTTGATGATACGTGGTGGTAATGACAAGTACACAAATCCCACTTGGCTCACCAAATTTTGTTCTTCTAGGTTGAAGCGTTCGTTTACAGTCGCAGTTTTTATTTTTAGGTTTCACTCTGTTCTCTCCTATATAGATAGATGAATTTGGAACTCTAAATCCAACATGGTTTCTAGTAGCCCTTTGAAACTTGACAAAATAAAGAAGTTCTCAGTTTTGTCTCTCTGGTTTGTTTCCTCTTCAAGTCGCCCTAGGCAAGGACTGTGGAAAAGCACTTTCATTGAAAGGGGTTGCCAAGCTTCCCAGAAATTACGAGTTTCCGAAATACTAGCAAATATTTTTTTAACCCAATGTTCATCATACGTTGTGGTAATGACAAGTACACAAATCCTACTTGGCTCACCCAATTTTGTTCTTCTGGGTTGAAGCATTCGTATATAGTAGCAGTTTTTTTATTTAGGTTTCACTCTGTTCTCTCCTATATGGATAGATGAATTTGGAACTCTAAATCCCACATGGTGTGTAATTGCTCTTTAAAACTTGACAAAATAAAGGAGTTCTCAGTTTTGTCTCTACGGTTTGTTTCCTCTTCAAGTCGCCCTAGGCACAGACTGTGGAAAAGCAATTTCATTGAAAGGGGTTGACAAGCTTCCAGGAAATTACGAGTTTCAGAAATACCAGCAAATATTTTTTCACCCAATGTTCATCATACGTTGTGGTAATGACAAGTACACAAATCCCACTTGGCTCACCAAATTTTGTTCTTCTATTTGAACCGTTCGTTTACAGTAGCAGTTTTAATTATTAGGTTTCACTCTGTTCTCTCCTATATAGATAGATGAATTTGGAACCCTAAATACAACATGGTTTGTAGTAGCTCTTTGAAACTTGACAAAATAAAGGAGTTCTCAGTTTTGTCTCTATTATTTGTTTCCACTTCATGAAGCCCTAAGCAGAGACTGTGGAAAAGCACTTTCATTGAAAGGGGTTGCCAAGCTTTCAAGAACTTACGAGATTCCGAAATACCAGCAAATATTTTTTCACCCAATGTCGATGATACTTGGTGGTAATGATCTGTACACAAATCCCACTTGGCTCACCAAATTTTGTTCTTCTACTTTGAAGCGTTCGTCTTCAGTAGCAGTTTTTATATTTAGGTTTCCCTCTGTTCTCTCCTATATAGATAGATGAATTTGGAACTCTAAATCCAACATGGTTTGCAGTAGCTCTTTGAAACTTGACAAAATAAAGGAGTTCTCAGTTTTGTCTCTATGGTTTGATTCCTCTTCAAGTACCCCTAGGAACAGACTGTGGAAAAGCACTTTCAATGAGTGGGGTTGCCAAGCTTCCAAGAAATAACGAGTTTCCGAAATACCAGCAAATATTTTTTCACCCAATCTTGATGATACTTGGTGGTGATGATCAGTACACAAATCCCACTTGGCTCACCAAATTTTGTTCTTCTAGGTTGAAGTGTTCGTCTACAGTAGCAATTCTTATATTTAGGTTTCCCTCTGTTCTCTCCTATATAGATAGATGAATTTGGAACTCTAAATCCAACATGGTTTGCAGTAGCTCTTTGAGAATTGATATAATAAAGGAGTTCTCAGTTTTGTCTCCATGGTTTGTTTCCTCTTCAAGTACCCCTAGGAACAGACAGTGGAAAAGCACTTTCAATGAGTGGGGTTGCCAAGCTTCCAAGAAATAACGAGTTTCCGAAATACCAGCAAATATTTTTTCACCCAATCTTGATCATACGTGGTGGTAATGACAAGTCCACAAATCCCACTTGGCTCACCAAATTTTGTTCTTCTAGGTAGAAGCGTTCGTTTACAGTAGCAGTTTTTATTTTTAGGTTTCACTCTGTTTTCTCCTATATAGATAGATGAATTTGGAACTCAAAGTCCAACATGGTTTGTAGTAGCTCTTTGAAACTTGACAAAATAAAGGAGTTTTTAGTTTTGTCTCTATGGTTTTTTTCCTCTTCAATTAACCCTAGGCACAGACTGTGGAAAAGCACTTTCATTGAGAGGGGTTGCCAAGCTTCTAAGAAATAACGAGTTTCCGAAATACCAGCAAATATTTTTTCACCCAATCTTGATGATACTTGGTGGTGATGATCAGTACACAAATCCCACTTGGCTCACCAAATTTTGTTCTTCTAGGTTGAAGTGTTCGTCTACAGTAGCAATTCTTATATTTAGGTTTCCCTCTGTTCTCTCCTATATAGATAGATGAATTTGGAACTCTAAATCCAACATGGTTTGCAGTAGCTCTTTGAAACTTGACAAAATAAAGGAGTTCTCAGTTTTGTCTCTATGGTTTGATTCCTCTTCAAGTACCCCTAGGAACAGACTGTGAAAAAGCACTTTCATTGAGAGGGGTTGCCAAGCTTCTAAGAAATAACGAGTTTCCGAAATACCAGCAAATATTTTTTCACCCAATCTTGATCATACGTGGTGGTAATGACCAGTCCACAAATCCCACTTGGCTCACCAAATTTTGTTCTTCTAGCTTGAAGTGTTCGTTTACAGTTGCAGTTTTTATTTTTAGGTTTCACTCTGTTCTCTCCTATATAGATAGATGAATTTGGAACTCTAAATCCAACATGGTTTGTAGTAGCTCTTTGAAACTTGACAAAATAAAAGAGTTCTCAGTTTTGTCTCTATGATTTGTTTCTACTTCAAGTAGCCATAAGCATTGGCTCTGGAAAAGCACTATCCTTGAGAGGGGTTTCCAAGCTTCCAAGAAATTAAGAGTTTTGAAATACCAGCAAATATTTTTTCACCCAAACTTGATGAAACTTGGTGGTAATGATCAGTACACAAATCCCAATTGGCTCACCAAATTTTGTTCTTCTAGGTTAAAGCGTTCGTCTACATTAGCAGTTTTTATGTTTAGGTTTAACTCTGTTCTCTGCTATATAGATAGACGAATTTGGAAATCTAAATCCAAAATGGATTGTATTGGCTCTGTGCAACTTGACAAAATAAAGGAGTTCTCTGTTTTGTCTCCATGATTTGTTATCGCTTCAAGTAGCCCTAAGCAGAGACTGTGGAAAAGCACTTTCATTGAGAGGGGTTGCCAAGCTTCTAAGAAATAACGAGTTTCCGAATTACCAGCAAATATTTTTTTACCCAATCTTGATGATACTTGGTGGTGAAGATCAGTACACAAATCCCAAATGGCTCACCAAATTTTCTTCTTCTAGGTTGAAGCGTTCGTCTACAGTAGCAGTTTTTATATTTAGGTTTCACTCTGTTCTCTCCTATATAGATAGATGAATTTGGAACTCTAAATCCAATATGGTTTGTAGTAGCTCTTTGAAACTTGACAAAATAAAGGAGTTCTCAGTTTTGTCTCTATGATTTGTTTCCGCTTCAAGTAGCCCTACGCAGAGACTGTGGAAAAGCACTTTCATTGAGAGAGGTTGCCAAGCTTCCAAGAAATTACGAGTTTCCGAAATACCAGAAAATATTTTTTCACCCAATCTTGATGGTACGTGGAGGTAATTACAAGTCCACAAATTCCACTTGGCTCAGCAAATTTTGTTCTTCTAGGTTGAAGCGTTCGTCTACAGTAGCAGTTTTTATGTTTAGTTTTCACTCTGTTCTCTGCTATATAGATAGATGAATTGGGAACTCTAAATCCAACATGGTTTGTAGTGGCTCTTTGCAACTTGACAAAATAAAGGAGTTCTCTGTTTTGTCTCTATGGTTTGTTTCCTCTTCAAGTAGCCCTGGCACAGACTGTGGAAAACCACTTTAATTGAGATGGGTTGCCAAGCTTCTTAGAAATAACGAGTTTCTGAAATACCAGCAAATATTTTGTCACCCAATCGTGATGATACTTAGTGGTAAGGACAAGTTCACAAATCCAACTTGGCTCACCAAATTTCGTTCTTCTAGGTTGAAGCGTCCGTCTACAGTAGCAGTTTTTATATTTAGGTTTCACTCTGTTCTCTGCTATATAGATAGATGAATTTGGAACTCTAAATCCAACATGGTTTGTAGTAGCTCTTTGAAACTTGACAAAATAAAGGAGATATCAGTTTTGTCTCTATGGTTTGTTTCCTCTTCAAGTAGCCCTAGGCACAGACTGTGGAAAAGCACTTTCATTGAGAGGGGTTGCCAAGTTTATAAGAAATAACGAGTTTCGGAAATACCAGCAAATATTTTTTCACCCAATCTTGATGATACTTGGTGGTGATGATCAGTACACAAATCCCACTTGGCTCACCAAATTTTGTTCTTCTAGGTTGAAGCGTTCGTTTTCAGTAGCAGTTTTTATTTCTAGGTTTCACTCTGTTCTCTCATATATAGATAGATGATTTTGGAACTCTAAATCCAACATGGTTTGTAGTAGCTCTTTGAAACTTGACAAAATAAAGGAGTTCTCAGTTTTGTCTCTATGATTTGTTTCCTCTTCAAGTAGCCCTAAGCAGTGGCTGTGGAAAAGCACTATCCTTGAGAGGGGTTTCCAAGCTTCCAAGAAATTAAGAGTTTTAAAATACCAGCAAATATTTTTTCACCCAATCTTGATGATACTTGGTGGTAATGATCAGTACACAAATCCCACTTGGGTCACCAAATTTTGTTCTTCTAGGTTGAAGCGTTCGTCTACATTAGCAGTTTTTATGTTTAGGTTTCACTCTGTTCTCTGCTATATAGATAGACGAATTTGGAAATCTAAATCCAAAATGGATTGTAGTGGCTCTTTGCAACTTGACCAAATAAAGGAGTTCTCTGTTTTGTCTCTATGATTTGTTTCCGCTTCAAGTAGCCCTAAGCAGAGACTGTGGAAGAGCACTTTCATTGAGAGAGGTTGCCAAGGTTCTAAGAAATAACGAGTTTCCGAATTACCAGCAAATATTTTTTTACCCAATCTTGATGATACTTGGTGGTGAAGATCAGTACACAAATCCCAAATGGCTCACCAAATTTTCTTCTTCTAGGTTGAAGCGTTCGTCTACAGTAGCAGTTTTTATATTTAGGTTTCACTCTGTTCTCTCCTATATAGATAGATGAATTTGGAACTCTAAATCCAACATGGTTTGTAGTAGCTCTTTGAAACTTGACAAAATAAAAAAGTTCTCAGTTTTGTCTCTATGATTTGTTTTCGCTTCAAGTACCCCTAAGCAGAGACTGTGGAAAAGCACTTTCATTGAGAGCGGTTGCCAAGCTTCCAAGAAATTACGAGTTTCCAAAAAACCAGAAAATATTTTTTCACCCAATCTTGATGGTACGTGGAGGTAATGACAAGTCCACAAATTACACTTGGCTAACCAAATTTTGTTCTTCTAGGTTGAAGCGTTTGTTTACAGTAGCAGTTTTTATTTTTAGTTTTCACTCTTTTCTCTCCTATATAGATAGATGAATTTGGAACTCTAAATCCAACATGGTTTGCAGTAGCTCTTTGAGAATTGACAAAATAAAGGAGTTCTCAGTTTTGTCTCTATGGTTTGTTTAGTCTTCAAGTACCCCTAGGAACAGACAGTGGAAAAGCACTTTCATTGAGTGGGGTTGCCAAGCTTCCAAGAAATAACGAGTTTCTGAAATACGAGCAAATATTTTTCCCCCAATCTTGATCATACGTGGTGGTAATGACAAGTCCACAAATCCCACTTGGCTCACCAAATGTTGTTCTTCTAGGTTGAAGCGTTCGTTTACAGTAGCAGTTTTTATTTTTAGGTTTCACTCTGTTCTCTCCTATATAGATAGATGAATTTGGAACTCTAAATCCAACATGGATAGTAGTAGCTCTTTGAAACTTGACAAAATAAATGAGATATCAGTTTTGTCTCTGTGGTTTGTTTCCTCTTCAAGTAGCCCTAGGCACAGACTGTGGACAAGCACTTTCATTGAGAGGGGTTGCCAAGTTAATAAGAAATAACGAGTTTCCGAAATACCAGCAAATATTTTTTCACCCAATCTTGATGATACTTGGTGGTGATGATCAGTACACAAATCCCACTTGGCTCACCAAATTTTGTTTTTCTAGGTTGAAGCGTTCGTTTTCAGTAGCAGTTTTTATTTCTAGGTTTCACTCTGTTCTCTCATATATAGATAGATGATTTTGGAACTCTAAATCCAACATGGTTTGTAGTAGCTCTTTGAAACTTGACAAAATAAAGGAGTTCTCAGTTTTGTCTCTATGATTTGTTTCCTCTTCAAGTAGCCCTAAGCAGTGGCTGTGTAAAAGCACTATCCTTGAGAGGGGTTTCCAAGCTTCCATGAAATTAAGAATTTTAAAATACCAGCAAATACTTTTTCACCCAATCTTGATGATACTTGGTGGTAATGATCAGTACACAAATCCCACTTGGGTCACCAAATTTTGTTCTTCTAGGTTGAAGCGTTCGTCTACATTAGCAGTTTTTATGTTTAGGTTTCACTCTGTTCTCTGCTATATAGATAGACGAATTTGGAAATCTAAATCCAAAATGGATTGTGTGGCTCTTTGCAACTTGACAAAATAAAGGAGTTCTCTGTTTTGTCTCTATGATTTGTTTCCGCTTCAAGTAGCCCTAAGCAGAGACTGTGGAAGAGCAATTTCATTGAGAGGGGTTGCCAAGGTTCTAAGAAATAACGAGTTTCCGAATTACCAGCAAATATTTTTTTACCCAATCTTGATGATACTTGGTGGTGAAGATCAGTACACAAATCCCAAATGGCTCACCAAATTTTCTTCTTCTAGGTTGAAGCGTTCGTCTACAGTAGCAGTTTTTATATTTAGGTTTCACTCTGTTCTCTCCTATATAGATAGATGAATTTGGAACTCTAAATCCAACATGGTTTGTAGTAGCTCTTTGAAACTTGACAAAATAAAAAAGTTCTCAGTTTTGTCTCTATGATTTGTTTTCGCTTCAAGTACCCCTAAGCAGAGACTGTGGGAAAGCACTTTCATTGAGAGCGGTTGCCAAGCTTCCAAGAAATTACGAGTTTCCAAAAAACCAGAAAATATTTTTTCACCCAATCTTGATGGTACGTGGAGGTAATGACAAGTCCACAAATTACACTTGGCTAACCAAATTTTGTTCTTCTAGGTTGAAGCGCTTGTTTACAGTAGCAGTTTTTATTTTTAGTTTTCACTCTTTTCTCTCCTATATAGATAGATAAATTTGGAACTCTAAATCCAACATGGTTTGCAGTAGCTCTTTGAGAATTGACAAAATAAAGGAGTTCTCAGTTTTGTCTCTATGGTTCGTTTCCTCTTCAAGTACCCCTAGGAACAGACAGTAGAAAAGCACTTTCATTGAGTGGGGTTGCCAAGCTTCCAAGAAATAACGAGTTTCCGAAATACGAGCAAATATTTTTTCACCCAATCTTGATCATACGTGGTGGTAATGACAAGTCCACAAATCCCACTTGGCTCACCAAATTTTGTTCTTCTAGGTTGAAGCGTTCGTTTACAGTAGCAGTTTTTATTTTTAGGTTTCACTCTGTTCTCTCCTATATAGATAGATGAATTTGGAACTCTAAATCCAACATGGATAGTAGTAGCTCTTTGAAACTTGACAAAATAAATGAGATATCAGTTTTGTCTCTATGGTTTGTTTCCTCTTCAAGTAGCCCTAGGCACAGACTGTGGAAAAGCACTTTCATTGAGAGGGGTTGCCAAGTTAATAAGAAATAACGAGTTTCCGAAATACCAGCAAATATTTTTTCACCCAATTTGATGATACTTGGTGGTGATGATCAGTACACAAATCCCACTTGGCTCACCAAATTTTGTTCTTCTAGGTTGAAGCGTTCGTTTTCAGTAGCAGTTTTTATTTCTAGGTTTCACTCTGTTCTCTCATATATAGATAGATGATTTTGGAACTCTAAATCCAACATGGTTTGTAGTAGCTCTTTGAAACTTGACAAAATAAAGGAGTTCTCAGTTTTGTCTCTATGATTTGTTTCCTCTTCAAGTAGCCCTAAGCAGTGGCTGTGGAAAAGCACTATCCTTGAGAGGGGTTTCCAAGCTTCCATGAAATTAAGAATTTTGAAATACCAGCAAATATTTTTTCACCCAATCTTGATGATACTTGGTGGTAATGATCAGTACACAAATCCCACTTGGGTCACCAAATTTTGTTCTTCTAGGTTGAAGCGTTCGTCTACATTAGCAGTTTTTATGTTTAGGTTTCACTCTGTTCTCTGCTATATAGATAGACGAATTTGGAAATCTAAATCCAAAATGGATTGTGTGGCTCTTTGCAACTTGACAAAATAAAGGAGTTCTCTGTTTTGTCTCTATGATTTGTTTCCGCTTCAAGTAGCCCTAAGCAGAGACTGTGGAAGAGCAATTTCATTGAGAGGGGTTGCCAAGGTTCTAAGAAATAACGAGTTTCCGAATTACCAGCAAATATTTTTTTACCCAATCTTGATGATACTTGGTGGTGAAAATCAGTACACAAATCCCAAATGGCTCACCAAATTTTCTTCTTCTAGGTTGAAGCGTTCGTCTACAGTAGCAGTTTTTATATTTTGGTTTCACTCTGTTCTCTCCTATATAGATAGATGAATTTGGAACTCTAAATCCAACATGGTTTGTAGTAGCTCTTTGAAACTTGACAAAATAAAAAAGTTCTCAGTTTTGTCTCTATGATTTGTTTTCGCTTCAAGTACCCCTAAGCAGAGACTGTGGAAAAGCACTTTCATTGAGAGCGGTTGCCAAGCTTCCAAGAAATTACGAGTTTCCGAAATACCAGAAAATATTTTTTCACCCAATCTTGATTATACTTGGTGGTGATGATCAGTACACAAATCCCACTTGGCTCACCAAATTTTGTTCTTCTAGGTTGAAGCGTTCGTCTACAGTAGCAATTCTTATATTTAGGTTTCACTCTGTTCTCTCCTATATAGATAGATAAATTTGGAACTCTAAATCCAACATGGTTTGTAGTAGCTCTTTGAAACTTGACAAAATAAAAGAGTTATCAGTTTTGTCTCAATGATTTGTTTCTACTTCATGTGGCCATAAGCATTGGCTCTGGAAAAGCACTATCATTGAGAGGGGTTTCCAAGCTTCCAAGAAATTAAGAGTTTTGAAATACCAGCAAATATTTTCACACCCAAACTTGATGAAACTTGGTGGTAATGATCAGTACACAAATCCCACTTGGCTCACCAAATTTTGTTCTTCTAGGTTAAAGCGTTCGTCTACATTAGCAGTTTTTCTGTTTAGGTTTAACCCTGTTCTCTGCTATATAGATAGACGGATTTGGAAATCTAAATCCAAAATGGATTGTATTGGCTCTGTGCAACTTGACAAAATAAAGGAGTTCTCTGTTTTATCTCCATGATTTGTTATCGCTTCAAGTAGCCCTAAGCAGAGACTGTGGAAAAGCACTTTCATTGAGAGGGGTTGCCAAGCTTCTAAGAAACAACGAGTTTCCGAATTACCAGCAAATATTTTTTTACCCAATCTTGATGATACTTGGTGGTGAAGATCAGTACACAAATCCCAAATGGCTCACCAAATTTTCTTCTTCTAGGTTGAAGCGTTCGTCTACAGTAGCAGTTTTTATATTTAGATTTCACTCTGTTCTCTCCTATATAGATAGATGAATTTGGAACTCTAAATCCAATATGGTTTGTAGTAGCTCTTTGAAACTTGACAAAATAAAGGAGTTCTCAGTTTTGTCTCTATGATTTGTTTCCGCTTCAAGTACCCCTAAGCAGAGACTGTGGAAAAGCACTTTCATTGAGAGCGGTTGCCAAGCTTCCAAGAAAGTACGAGTTTCCGTAATACCAGAAAATATTTTTTCACCCAATCTTGATGGTACGTGGAGGTAATGACAAGTCCATAAATTCCACTTGGCTCACCAAATTTTGTTCTTCTAGGTTGAAGCGTTTGTTTACAGTAGCAGTTTTTATTTTTAGGTTTCACTCTGTTCTCTCCAATATAGATAGATGAATTTGGAACTCTAAATCCAACATGGTTTGCAGTAGCTCTTTGAGAATTGACAAAATAAAGGAGTTCTCAGTTTTGTCTCTATGGTTTGTTTCCTCTTCAAGAACCCCTAGGAACAGACAGTGGAAAAGCACTTTCATTGAGTGGGGTTGCCAAGCTTCCAAGAAATAACGAGTTTCCGAAATACCAGCAAATATTTTTTCACCCAATCTTGATCATACGTGGTGGTAATGACAAGTCCACAAATCCCACTTGGCTCACCAAATTTTGTTCTTCTAGGTTGAAGCGTTCGTTTACAGTAGCAGTTTTTATTTTTAGGTTTCACTCTGTTCTCTCCTATATAGATAGATGAATTTGGAACTCTAAATCCAACATGGATAGTAGTAGCTCTTTGAAACTTGACAAAATAAAGGAGTTCTCAGTTGGTCTCTATGATTTGTTTCCTCTTCAAGTAGCCCTAAGCAGTGGCTGTGGAAAAGCACTATCCTTGAGAAGGGTTTGCAAGCTTCCATGAAATTAAGAGTTTTGAAATACCAGCAAATATTTTTTCACCCAATCTTGATGATACTTGGTGGTAATGATCAGGACACAAATCCCACTTGGCTCACCAAATTTTGTTCTTCTAGGTTGAAGCGTTCGTCTACATTAGCAGTTTTTATGTTTAGGTTTCACTCTGTTCTCTGCTATATAGATAGACGAATTTGGAAATCTAAATTTAAAATGGATTGTGTGGCTCTTTGCAACTTGACAAAATAAAGGAGTTCTCTGTTTTGTCTCTATGATTTGTTTCCGCTTCAAGTACCCTAAGCAGAGACTGTGGAAGAGCACTTTCATTGAGAGGGGTTGCCAAGGTTCTAAGAAATAACGAGTTTCCGAATTACCAGCAAATATTTTTTTACCCAATCTTGATGATACTTGGTGGTGAAGATCAGTACACAAATCCCAAATGGCTCACCAAGTTTTCTTCTTCTAGGTTGAAGCGTTCGTCTACAGTAGCAGTTTTTATATTTAGGTTTCACTCTGTTCTCTCCTATATAGATAGATGAATTTGGAACTCTAAATCCAACATGGTTTGTAGTAGCTCTTTGAAACTTGACAAAATAAAAAAGTTCTCAGTTTTGTCTCTATGATTTGTTTTCGCTTCAAGTACCCCTAAGCAGAGACTGTGGAAAAGCACTTTCATTGAGAGCGGTTGCCAAGCTTCCAAGAAATTACGAGTTTCCGAAATACCAGAAAATATTTTTTCACCCAATCTTGATAGTACGTGGAGGTAATGACAAGTCCACAAATCCCACTTGGCTCACCAAATTTTGTTCTTCTAAGTTGAAGCGTTCGTTTACAGTAGCAGTTTTTATTTTTAGGTTTCACTCTGTTCTCTCCTATATAGATAGATGAATTTGGAACTCTAAATCCAACATGGATTGTAGTAGCTCTTTGAAACTTGACAAAATAAAGGAGTTTTTAGTTTTGTCTCTATGGTTTTTTTCCTCTTCAATTAACCCTAGGCACAGACTGTGGAAAAGCACTTTCATTGAGAGGGGTTGCCAAGCTTCTAAGAAATAACGAGTTTCCGAAATACCAGCAAATATTTTTTCACCCATTCTTGATGATACTTGGTGGTGATGATCAGTACACAAATCCCACTTGGCTCACCAAATTTTATTCTTCTAGGTTGAAGCGTTCGTCTACAGTAGCAATTCATATATTTAGGTTTCACTCTGTTCTCTCCTATATAGATAGATGAATTTGGAACTCTAAATCCAACATGGTTTGTAGTAGCTCTTTGAAACTTGAAAAAATAAAGGAGTTCTCAGTTTTGTCTCTATGGTTTGATTCCTCTTCAAGTACCCCTAGGAACAGACTGTGGAAAAGCACTTTCATTGAGTGGGGTTGCCAAGCTTCGAAGAAATAACGAGTTTCCGAAATACCAGCAAATATTTTTTCACCCAATCTTGATCATACATGGTGGTAATGACAAGTCCACAAATCCCACTTGGCTCACCAAATTTTGTTCTTCTAGGTTGAAGCGTTCGTCTACAGTAGCAGTTTTTATTTTTAGGTTTCACTCTGTTCTCTCCTATATAGATAGATGAATTTGGAACTCTAAATCCAACATGGTTTGTAGTAGCTCTTTGAAACTTCACAAAATAAAGGAGTTCTCAGTTTTGTCTCTATGATTTGTTTCTACTTCAAGTAGCCATAAGCATTGGCTCTGGAAAAGCACTATCCTTGAGAGGGGTTTCCAAGCTTCCAAGAAATTAAGAGTTTTGAAATACCAGCAAATATTTTTACACCCAAACTTGATGAAACTTGGTGGTAATGATCAGTACACAAATCCCACTTGGCTCACCAAATTTTGTTCTTCTAGGTTAAAGCGTTCGTATACATTAGCAGTTTTTATGTTTAGGTTTAACTCTGTTCTCTGCTATATAGATAGACGAATTTGGAAATCTAAATCCAAAATGGATTGTATTGGCTCTGTGCAACTTGACAAAATAAAGGAGTTCTCTGTTTTGTCTCTATGATTTGTTATCGCTTCAAGTAGCCCTAAGCAGAGACTGTGGAAAAGCACTTTCATTGAGAGGGGTTGCCAAGCTTCTAAGAAATAACGAGTTTCCGAATTACCAGCAAATATTTTTTTACCCAATCTTGATGATACTTGGTGGTGAAGATCAGTACACAAATCCCAAATGGCTCACCAAATTTTCTTCTTCTAGGTTGAAGCGTTCGTCTACAGTAGCAGTTTTTATATTTAGGTTTCACTCTGTTCTCTCCTATATAGATAGATGAATTTGGAACTCTAAATCCAATATGGTTTGTAGTAGCTCTTTGAAACTTGACAAAATAAAGGAGTTCTCAGTTTTGTCTCTATGATTTGTTTCCGCTTCAAGTACCCCTTAGCAGAGACTGTGGAAAAGCACTTTCATTGAGAGCGGTTGCCAAGCTTCCAAGAAATTACGAGTTTCCGAAATACCAGAAAATATTTTTTCACCCAATCTTGATGGTACGTGGAGGTAATGACAAGTCCACAAATTCCACTTGGCTCACCAAATTTTGTTCTTCTAGTTTGAAGCGTTTGTTTACAGTAGCAGTTTTTATTTTTAGGTTTCACTCTGTTCTCTCCAATATAGATAGATGAATTTGGAAATCTAAATCCAACATGGTTTGCAGTAGCTCTTTGAGAATTGACAAAATAAAGGAGTTCTCAGTTTTGTCTCTATGGTTTGTTTCCTCTTCAAGTACCCCTAGGAACAGACAGTGGAATAGCACTTTCATTGAGTGGGGTTACCAAGCTTCCAAGAAATAACGAGTTTCCGAAATACCAGCAAATATTTTTTCACCCAATCTTGATCATACGTGGTGGTAATGACAAGTCCACAAATCCCACTTGGCTCACCAAATTTTGTTCTTCTAGGTTGAAGCGTTCGTTTACAGTAGCAGTTTTTATTTTTAGGTTTCACTCTGTTCTCTCCTATATAGATAGATGAATTTGGAACTCTAAATCCAACATGGATAGTAGTAGCTCTTTGAAACTTGACAAAATAAATGAGATATCAGTTTTGTCTCTATGGTTTGTTTCCTCTTCTAGTAGCCCTAGGCACAGACTGTGGAAAAGCACTTTCATTGAGAGGGGTTTCCAAGTTTATAAGAAATAACGAGTTTCCGAAATACCAGCAAATATTTTTTTACCCAATCTTGATGATACTTGGTGGTGATGATCAGTACACAAATCCCACTTGGCTCACCAAATTTTGTTCTTCTAGGTTGAAGCATTCGTTTTCAGTAGCAGTTTTTATTTCTAGGTTTCACTCTGTTCTCTCATATATAGATAGATGATTTTGGAACTCTAAATCCAACATGGTTTGTAGTAGCTCTTTGAAACTTGACAAAATAAAGGAGTTCTCAGTTTTGTCTCTATGATTTGTTTCCTCTTCAAGTATCCCTAAGCAGTGGCTGTGGAAAAGCAGTATTCTTGAGAGGGGTTTCCAAGCTTAAATGAAATTAAGAGTTTTGAAATACCAGCAAATATTTTTTCACCCAATCTTGATGATACTTGGTGGAAATGATCAGTACACAAATCCCACTTGGCTCACCAAATTTTGTTCTTCTAGGTTGAAGCGTTCGTCTACATTAGCAGTTTTTATGTTTAGGTTTCACTCTGTTCTCTGCTATATAGATAGACGAATTTGGAAATCTAAATCCAAAATGGATTGTATTCGCTCTGTGCAACTTGACAAAATAAAGGAGTACTCTGTTTTGTCTCTATGATTTGTTATCGCTTCAAGTAGCCCTAAGCAGAGACTGTGGAAAAGCACTTTCATTGAGAGGGGTTGCCAAGCTTCTAAGAAATAACGAGTTTCCGAATTACCAGCAAGTATTTTTTTACCCAATCTTGATGATACTTGGTGGTGAAGATCAGTACACAAATCCCAAATGGCTCACCAAATTTTCTTCTTCTAGGTTGAAGCGTTCGTCTACAGTAGCAGTTTTTATATTTAGGTTTCACTCTGTTCTCTCCTATATAGATAGATGAATTTGGAACTCTAAATCCAATATGGTTTGTAGTAGCTCTTTGAAACTTGACAAAATAAAGGAGTTCTCAGTTTTGTCTCTATGATTTGTTTCCGCTTCAAGTACCCCTAAGCAGAGACTGTGGAAAAGCACTTTCATTGAGAGCGGTTGCCAAGCTTCCAAGAAATTACGAGTTTCCAAAATACCAGAAAATATTTTTTCACCCAATCTTGATGGTACGTTGAAGTAATGACAAGTCCACAAATTCCACTTGGCTCACCAAATTTTGTTCTTCTAGGTTGAAGCGTTTGTTTACAGTAGCAGTTTTTATTTTTAGGTTTCACTCTGTTCTCTCCAATATAGATAGATGAATTTGGAACTCTAAATCCAACATGGTTTGCAGTAGCTCTTGAGAATTGACAAAATAAAGGAGTTCTCATTTTTGTCTCTATGGTTTGATTCCTCTTCAAGTACCCCTAGGAACAGACTGTGGAAAAGCACTTTCATTGAGTGGGGTTGCCAAGGTTCGAAGAAATAACGAGTTTCCGAAATACCAGCAAATATTTTTTCACCCAATCTTGATCATACGTGGTGGTAATGACAAGTCCACAAATCCCACTTGGCTCACCAAATTTTGTTCTTCTAGGTTGAAGCGTTCGTCTACAGTAGCAGTTTTTATTTTTAGGTTTCACTCTGTTCTCTCCTATATAGATAGATGAATTTGGAACTCTAAATCCAACATGGTTTGTAGTAGCTCTTTGAAACTTGACAAAATAAAAGAGTTCTCAGTTTTGTCTCTATGATTTGTTTCTACTTCTAGTAGCCATAAGCATTGGCTCTGGAAAAGCACTATCCTTGAGAGGGGTTTCCAAGCTTCCAAGAAATTAAGAGTTTTGAAATACCAGCAAATATTTTTTCACCCAAACTTGATGAAACTTGGTGGTAATGATCAGTACACAAATCCCATTTGGCTCACCAAATTTTGTTCTTCTAGGTTAAAGCGTACGTCTACATTAGCAGTTTTTATGTTTAGGTTTAACTCTGTTCTCTGCTATATAGATAGACGAATTTGGAAATCTAAATCCAAAATGGATTGTATTGGCTATGTGCAACTTGACAAAATAAAGGAGTTCTCTGTTTTGTCTCTATGATTTGTTATCGCTTCAAGTAGCCCTAAGCAGAGACTGTGGAAAAGCACTTTCATTGAGAGGGGTTGCCAAGCTTCTAAGAAATAACGAGTTTCCGAATTACCAGCAAATATTTTTTTACCCAATCTTGATGATACTTGGTGGTGAAGATCAGTACCCAAATCCCAAATGGCTCACCAAATTTTCTTCTTCTAGGTTGAAGCGTTCGTCTACAGTAGCAGTTTTTATATTTAGGTTTCACTCTGTTCTCTCCTATATAGATAGATGAATTTGGAACTCTAAATCCAATATGGTTTGTAGTAGCTCTTTGAAACTTGACAAAATAAAGGAGTTCTCAGTTTTGTCTCTATGATTTGTTTCCGCTTCAAGTAGCCCTACGCAGAGACTGTGGAAAAGCACTTTCATTGAGAGCGGTTGCCAAGCTTCCAAGAAATTACGAGTTTCCGAAATACCAGAAAATATTTTTTTCACCCAATCTTGATGGTACGTGGAGGTAATGACAAGTCCACAAATTCCACTTGGCTCACCAAATTTTGTTCTTCTAGGTTGAAGCGTTCGTCTACAGTAGCAGTTTTTATGTTTAGTTTTCACTCTGTTCTCTGCTATATAGATAGATGAATTGGGAACTCTAAATCCAACATGGTTTGTAGTGGATCTTTGCAACTTAACAAAACAAAGGAGTTCTCTGTTTTATCTATATGGTTTGTTTCCTCTTCAGTAGCCCTAGGCACAGACGGTGGAAATGCACTTTCATTGAGAGGGGTTGCCAAGCTTCCAAGAAATTATGAGTTTCCGAAATACCAGCAAATATTTTTTCACCCAAACTTTATGATACTTGGTGTTTACGATCGGTAGAGAAATCCCACTTGACCCACCAAATTTTGTTCTTCTAGGTTGAAGCATTCGTCTACAGTAGCAGTTTTTATTTTTAGGTTTTACTCTGTTCTCTCCTATATAGATAGATGAATTTGGAACTCTAAATCCAACATCGTTTGCAGTAGCTCTTTGAAACTTGACAAAATAAAGTAGTTCTCAGTTTTGTCTCTATGTTTTGTTTCCTCTTCAAGTAGTCCTTGGCACAGACTGTGGAAATTAACTTTCATTGAGAGGGGTTGCCAAGCTTCTAAGAAATAACGAGTTTCTGAAATACCAGCAAATATTTTTTCACTGAATCTTGATGATACTTGGTGGTAATGATCAGTACACAAATCCCACTTGGCTCACCAAATTTTGTTCTTCTAGGTTGAAGCGTTCGTTTACAGTAGCAGTTTTTATATTTAGGTTTCATTCTGTTCTCGCCTATATAGACAGATGAATTTGGAACTCCAAATCCAATATCGTTTGTAGTAGCTCTTTGAAACTTGACAAAATACAGGAGTTCTCAGTTTTGTCTCTATGATTTTGTTTCCGCTTCATGTAACCCTAAGCAGAGACTGTGGAAAAGCACTTTCATTGAGAGGGGTTGCCATGCTTCCAAAAAATTATGAGTTTCCGATATACCAGCAAATATTTTTTCACCCAATCTTGATGATACTTGGTGGTAATAATCGGTACACAAATCCCACTTGGCTCACCAAATTATGTTCTTCTAGATTGAAACGTTCGTTTTCAGTATCTGTTTTTATTTTTAGGTTTCACTCTGTTCTCTCCTATATAGATAGATGAATTTGGAACTCTAAATCAAACATGGATTGTAGTAGCTCTTTGAAACTTGACAAAATAAAGGAGTTCTCACTTTTTTCTCCATGATTTGTTTCCGCTTCAAGTAGCCCTAAGCAGTGTCTGTGGAAAAGCACTCTCCTTGAGAGGGGTTGCCAAGCTTCCAAGAAATTACCAGTTTCTGAAATACCAGCACATATTTTTTTACGCAATCTTGATGACACTTGGTGGTAATGACAAGTCCACAAATCCCACTTGGCTCACAAAATTTTGTTCTTCTAGGATGAAGCGTTCGTTTACAGTAGCAGTTTTTATTTATAGGGTTCACTCTGTTCTCTTCTATATAGATAGATGAATTTGGAACTCTAGATCCAACATGGTTTGTAGTAGCTCTTTGAAACTTGAGAAAATAAAGGAGTTCTCAGTTTTGACTCTATGGTTTGTTTCCTCTTCAAGTAGCCCTAGGCACAGACTGTGGAAAAGCACTTTCATTGAGATGGGTGGCAAAGCTTCTAAGAAATAACGAGTTTCCGAAATACCAGCAAATATTTTTTCACCCAATCTTGATGATACTTGGTGGTAAGGACAAGTACAAATCCCACTTGGCTCACCAAATTTTGTTCTTCTAGGTTGAAGCATTCGTCTACAGTAGCAGTTTTTATTTTTAGGTTTTACTCTGTTCTCTCCTATATAGATAGATGAATTTGGAACTCTAAATCCAACATCGTTTGTAGTAGCTCTTTGAAACTTGACAAAATAAAGGAGTTCTCAGTTTTGTCTCTATGATTTGTTTCCGCTTCAAGTAGCCCTAAGCAGAGTCTGTGGAAAAGCACTTTCATTGAGAGGGGTTGCCAAGCTTCTAAGAAATAACAAGTTCCTGAAATAGCAGCAAATATTTTCTCACCCAATCTTGATGATACTTGGTGGTAATGATCAGTACACAAATCCCACTTGGCTCACCAAATTTTGTTCTTCTAGGTTGAAGCGTTCGTCTACAGTAGCAGTTTTTATATTTTGGTTTCACTCTGTTCTCTCCTTTATAGATAGATGAATTTGGAACTCTAAATCCAACATGGTTTGTAGTAGCTCTTTGAAACTTTACAAAATAAAGGAGTTCTCAGTTTTGTCTCTATGGTTTGTTTCCTCTTCAAGTAGCCCTAGGCACAGACGGTGGAAAAGCACTTTCATTGAGAGGGTTTGCCAAGTTTCTAAGAAATAACGAGTTTTCGAAATACCAGCAAACATTTTTACTCCCACTGTTGATAATACTTGGTGGTAATGATCAGTACTCCAATCCCACTTGGCTCACCAAATTTTGTTCTTCTAGGTTGAAGCGTTCGTCTACTGTAGCAGTTTTTAAATTTAGGTTTCCCTCTGTTCTCTCCTATATAGATATATGAATTTGGAACTCTAAATCCAACACGGTTTGCAGGAGGTCTTTGAAACTTGACAAAATAACGTAGTTCTCAGTTTTGTCTCTATGTTTTGTTTCCTCTTCAAGTAGTCCTAGGCACAGACTGTGGAAAAGCACTTTCATTAAGAGGGGTTGCCAAGCTTCTAAGAAATAACGAGTTTCCAAAATACCAGCAATTATTTTTTCACCGAATCTTGATGATACTTGATGGTAATGATCAGTACCCAAATCCCACTTGGCTCACCAAATTTTTTTTTTCTGGCTGAAGCGTTCGTTTACAGTAGCAGTTTTTATACGGAGGTTTCACGCTTTTCTCTCCTATATATACAGATGAATTTGGAAGTCTAAATACAACATGGTTTGCAGTAGCTCTTTGAAACTTGGCAAAATAAAGTAGTTCTCAGTTTTGTCTCTATGTTTTGTTTCCTCTTCAAGTAGACCAAGGCACAGACTGTGGAAAAGCACTTTCATTGAGAGCGGTTGCCCATCTTCTATAAAATAACGAGTTCCCGAAATACCCACAAATATTTTTTCACCGAATCTTGATGATACTTGATGGTAATGATCAGTACACAAATCCCACTTGGCTCACCAAATTTTGTTCTTCTAGGTTGAAGCGTTCGTTTACAGTAGCAGTTTTTATTTTTAGGTTTCACTCTGTTCTCTGCAATATAGATAGATGATTTTGGAACTCTATATCCAACATGGTTTGTAGTAGTTCTTTGAAACTTGACAAATAAAGGAGTTCTCATCTTTGTCTCAATGGTTTGTTTCCTCTTCAAGTACCCCTAGGAACAGACTGTGGAAAAGCACTTTCATTGAGTGGGGCTGCCAATCTTCTAAGAAATAACGAGTTTCCGAAATACCAGCAAATATTTTTTCACGCAATCTTGATTACACTTGGTGGTAATGATCAGTACACAAATCCCACTTAGCTCACCAAATTTTGTTCTTCTAGATTGAAGCGTTCATCTTCAGTAGCAGTTTTTATATTTAGGTTTCACTCTGTTCTCTCCTATATAGATAGATGAATTTGGAACTCTAAATCCAATATGGTTTGCAGTAGCTCTTTGAAACTTGACAAAGTGAAGGAGTTCTCAGTTTTGTCTCTATGATTTGTTTCCGCTTCATGTAGCCCTATGCAGAGACTGTGAAAAAGCACTTTCATTGAAAGGGGTTGGCAAGGTTCCAATAAATTACGAGTTTCCGAAATACCAGCAAATATTTTTTCACCCAATGTTGATGATACTTGGTGGTAATGATCACTACACAAATCCCACTAGGCTCACCAAATTTTGTGCTTCGAGATTGAAGCGTTCGTCTACCTTAGCAGTTTTTATATTTAGGTTTCCCTCTGTTCTCTCCTATATAGATAGATGAATTTGGAACTCTAAATCCAACATGGTTTGCAGTAGCTCTTTGAAACTTGACAAAATAAAGTAGTTCTCAGTTTTCTCTCTATGTTTTGTTTCCTCTTCAAGTAGTCCTTGGCACAGACTGTGGAAAATAACTTTCATTGAGAGGGGTTGCCAAGCTTCTAAGAAATAACGAGTTTCCGAAATACCAGCAAATATTTTTTCACTGAATCTTGATGATACTTGGTGGTAATGATCAGTACACAAATCCCACTTGGCTCACCAAATTTTGTTCTTCTAGGTTGAAGCGTTCGTTTACAGTAGCAGTTTTTATATTTAGGTTTCATTCTGTTCTCCCCTATATAGACAGATGAATTTGGAACTCCAAATCCAATATCGTTTGTAGTAGCTCTTTGAAACTTGACAAAATAAAGGAGTTCTCAGTTTTGTCTTTATGATTTTGTTTCCGCTTCATGTAACCCTAAGCAGAGACTGTGGAAAAGCACTTTCATTGAGAGGGGTTGCGATGCTTCCAAGAAATTATGAGTTTCCGATATACCAGCAAATATTTTTTCACCCAATCTTGATGATACTTGGTGGTAATAATCGGTACACAAATCCCACTTGGCTCACCAAATTATGTTCTTCTAGATTGAAGCATTCGTTTTCAGTAGCAGTTTTTATTTTTAGGTTTCACTCTGTTCTCTCCTATATAGATAGATGAATTTGGAACTCTAAATCCAACATGGTTTGCAGTAGCTCTTTGAAACTTGACAAAATAAAGTAGTTCTCAGTTTTCTCTCTATGTTTTGTTTCCTCTTCAAGTAGTCCTTGTCACAGACTGTGGAAAATAACTTTCATTGAGAGGGGTTGCCAAGCTTCTAAGAAATAACGAGTTTCCGAAATACCAGCAAATATTTTTTCACTGAATCTTGATGATACTTGGTGGTAATGATCAGTACACAAATCCCACTTGGCTCACCAAATTTTGTTCTTCTAGGTTGAAGCGTTCGTTTACAGTAGCAGTTTTTATATTTAGGTTTCATTCTGTTCTCCCCTATATAGACAGATGAATTTGGAACTCCAAATCCAATATCGTTTGTAGTAGCTCTTTGAAACTTGACAAAATAAAGGAGTTCTCAGTTTTGTCTTTATGATTTTGTTTCCGCTTCATGTAACCCTAAGCAGAGACTGTGGAAAAGCACTTTCATTGAGAGGGGTTGCGATGCTTCCAAGAAATTATGAGTTTCCGATATACCAGCAAATATTTTTTCACCCAATCTTGATGATACTTGGTGGTAATAATCGGTACACAAATCCCACTTGGCTCACCAAATTATGTTCTTCTAGATTGAAGCATTCGTTTTCAGTAGCAGTTTTTATTTTTAGGTTTCACTCTGTTCTCTCCTATATAGATAGATGAATTTGGAACTCTAAATCAAACATGGATTGTAGTAGCTCTTTGAAACTTGACAAAATAAAGGAGTTCTCACTTTTTTCTCCATGATTTGTTTCCGCTTCAAGTAGCCCTAAGCAGTGTCTGTGGAAAAGCACTTTCCTTGAGAGGGGTTGCCAAGCTTCTAAGAAATAACGAGTTTCCGAAATACCAGCAAATATTTTTTCACCAATCTTGATGATACTTGGTGGTAAGGACAAGTACAAATCCCACTTGGCTCACCAAATTTTGTTCTTCTAGGTTGAAGCATTCGTCTACAGTAGCAGTTTTTATTTTTAGGTTTTACTCTGTTCTCTCCTATATAGATAGATGAATTTGGAACTCTAAATCCAATATGGTTTGCAGTAGCTCTTTGAAACTTGACAAAGTAAAGGAGTTCTCAGTTTTGTCTCTATGATTTGTTTCCGCTTCATGTAGCCCTAAGCAGAGACTGTGAAAAAGCACTTTCATTGAAAGGGGTTGCCAAGGTTCCAATAAATTACGTGTTTCCGAAATACCAGCAAATATTTTTTCACCCAATGTTGATGATACTTGGTGGTAATGATCACTACACAAATCCCACTTGGCTCACCAAATTTTGTTCTTCGAGATTGAAGCGTTCGTCTACCTTAGCAGTTTTTATATTTAGGTTTCCCTCTGTTCTCTCCTATATAGATAGATGAATTTGGAACTCTAAATCCACCATGGTTTGCAGTAGCTCTTTGAAACTTGACAAAGTAGAAGGGTTCTCAGTTTTGTCTCTATGATTTTGTTTCCGCTTTAAGTAACCCTAAGAGGAGACTGTGGAAAAGCACTTTCATTGAGAGGGGATGCCAAGCTTCCAAGAAATTATGAGTTTCCAAAATACCAACAAATATTTTTTCTCCCAATATTGATGATACTTGGTGGTAATGATCGGTACACAAATCCCACTTGGCTCAGCAAATTATGTTCTTCTAATTTGAAGCGTTCGTCTACTGTAGCAGTTTTTATATTTAGGTTTCCCTCTGTTCTCTCCTATATAGATGAATTTGGAACTCTAAATCCAACATGGTTTGCAGTAGCTCTTTGAAACTTGACAAAATAACGTAGTTCTCAGTTTTGTCTCTATGTTTTGTTTCCTCTTCAAGTAGTCCTAGGCACAGACTGTGGAAAAGCACTTTCATTGAGAGGGGTTGCCAAGCTTCTAAGAAATAACGATTTTCTGAAATACCAGCAATTATTTTTTCACCGAATCTTGATGATACTTGGTGGTAATGATCAGTACACAAATCGAACTTGGCTCACCAAATTTTGTTCTTCTAGGTTGAAGGGTTCGTTTACAGTAGCAGTTTTTATATGTAGGTTTCACTCTGTTCTCTCCTAAATAGACAGATGAATTTGGAACTCTAAATCCAACATGGTTTGCAGTAGCTCTTTGAAACTTGGCAAAATAAAGTAGTTCTCAGTTTTCTCTCTATGTTTTGTTTCCTCTTGAAGTAGACCTAGGCACAGACTGTGGAAAAGCACTTTCATTGAGAGCGGTTGCCAAGCTTCTAAAAAATAATGAGTTTCCGAAATACCCACAAATATTTTTTCACCGAATCTTGATGATACTTGGTGGTAATGATCAGTACACAAATCCCACTTGGCTCACCAAATTTTGTTCTTATATGTTGAAGCGTTCATCTACAGTAGCAGTTTTTATATTTAGGTTTCACTCTGTTCTCTCCTATATAGATAGATGAATTTGGAACTCTAAATACAATATGGTTTGTAGTAGCTCTTTGAAACTTGACAAAGTAAAAGTGTTCTCAGTTTTGTCTCTATGATTTATTTCCGCTTAATGTAGCCCTAATCAGAGACTGTGGAAAAGCACTTTCATTGAAAGGGGTTGCCAAGCTTCCAAGAAATTACGAGTTTCCGAAATACCAGCAAATATTTTTTCACCCAAGGTTGATGATACGTGGTGGTAATGATCGGTACACAAATCCCACTTGGCCCACCAAATTTTGTTCTTCTAGGTTGAAGCGTTCGTCTACAGTAGCAGTTTTTATTTTTAGGTTTCCCTCTGTTCTCTCCTATATAGATAGTTGAATTTGGAACTCTAAATCCAACATGGTTTGCAGAAGCTCTTTGAAACTTGACAAATATATTAGTTCTCAGTTTTGTCTCTATGTTTTGTTTCCTCTTAAAGTAGTCCTAGGCACAGACTGTGGAAAAGCACTTTCATTGAGATGGGTTGGCAAGCTTCGAAGAAATAACGAGTTTCCGACATACCAGCAAATATTTTTTCACCGAATCTTGATGATACTTGGTGGTAATGATCAGTACACAAATCCCACTTCCCTCACCAAATTTTGTTCTTCTTGGTTGAAGCATTCGTTTACAGTAGCAATTTTTATATTTAGGTTTCATTCTGTTCTGCCCAATATAGACAGATGAATTTGGAACTCTAAATCCAATATCGTTTGTAGTAGCTCTTTGAAACTTGACAAAATAAAGGAGTTCTCAGTTTTGTCTCTATAATTTGTTTCTGCTTCAAGTAGCCCTAAGCAGAGACTGTAGAAAAGCACTTTCATTGAGACGGTTTGCCAAGCTTCTAAGAAATAACGAGTTTCCGAAATACCAGCAAATATTTTTTCACCGAATCTTGATGATACATGATGGTATTGATCAGTACACAAATCCCACTTGGCACACCAAATTTAGTTCTTCTAGGTTGAAGCGTTCGTCTACAGTAGCAGTTTTTATATTTTGGTTTCCCTCTGTTCTCTCCTATATAGATAGATGTATTTGGAACTCTAAATCCAACATGGTTTGTAGTAGCTCTTTGAAACTTGACAAAATAAATAAGTTCTCAGTTTTGTCTCTATGGTTTGTTTCCTAATAAAGAATCCCTAAGCAGAGACTGTGGAAAAGCACTTTCTTTGAAAGGCATTGCAAAGCTTCCAAAAAATTACGATTTTCCGAAATACCAGCAAATATTTTTTCACCCAATCTTGATGATACGTGGTGGTAATGACAAGTACACAAATCCCACTTGGCTCACCAAATTTTGTTCTTCTAGGTTGAAGCGTTCGTCTGCATTAGCAGTTTTTATATATAGGTTTCACTCTGTTCTCTCCTATATAGAGAGATGAAGTTGGAACTCTAAATCCAACATGGTTTGTAGTAGCTCTTTGAAACTTGACAAAACAAAGGAGTTCTCAGTTTTGTCTCTATGGTTTGTTTTTTCTTCAAGTTGCCCAAGGCACAGACAGTGGAAAAGCACTTTCATTGAAAGGGTTTGCAAAGCTTCTAAGAAATAACGAATTTCCGAAATACCAGCAAATATTTTTTCTCCCAATGTTGATGATACTTGGTGGTAATGATCAGTACACAAATCCAACTTGGCTCACCAAATTTTGATCTTCTAGGTTGAAGCGTTCGTCAACTGTAGCAGTTTTTATAGTTAGGTTTCCCTCTGTTCTCTCCTATATAGGTAGATGAATTTGGAACTCTAAATCCAACATGGTTTGCAGTAGCTCTTTGAAACTTGACAAAATAAAGTAGTTCTCAGTTTTGTCTCAATGTTTTGTTTCCTCTTCATGTAGTCCTAGGCACAGACTGTGGAAAGCACTTTCATTGAGAGTGGTTGCCAAGCTTCCAGGAAATAACGAGTTTCCGAAATACCAGCAAATATTTTTTCACCCAATCTTGATGATACTTGGTGGTAATGATCGGTACACAAATCCCACTTGACTCACGAAATTTTGTTCTTTTAGGTTGATGCGTTCGTTTACAGTAGCAGTTTTTATTTTTAGGTTTCACTCTGTTCTCTCCTATATAGATAGATGTATTTGGAACTCTAAATCCAACATTGTTTGTAGTCGCTCTTTGAAACTTGACAAAATAAAGGAGTTCTCAGTTTTGTCTCTATGGTTTGTTTCCTCTTCAAGTAGCCCTAGGCACAGACGGTGGAAAAGCACTTTCATTGAGTGGAGTTGCCAAGCTTCCAAGAAAATACGAGTTTCCGAAATACCAGCAAATATTTTTTCACCCAATCTTGATGATGCGTGGTGGTAATGACTAGTCCACAAATCCCACTTGGCTCACCAAATTTTATTCTTCTAGTTTGAAGCGTTCGTTAACAGTAGCAGTTTTCATTTTTAGGTTGCAGTGTGTTCTCTCCTATATTGATAGATGAATTTGGAACTCTAAATCCAACATGGTTTATAGTAGCTCTTTGAAACTTGACAAAATAAAGGAGTTTTCAGTTTTGTCTCCATGATTTGTTTTCGTTTCATGTAGCCCTAAGCAGCGAGTGTGGAAAAGCACTTTCATTGAAAGGGGTTGCCAAGATTTCAAAAAAATACGAGTTTCCGAAATATCAGCAAATATTTTTTCACCGAATCTTGATGATTCTTGGTGGTAATGATCAGTACACAAATCCCACTTGGCTCACCAAATTTTGTTCTTCTAGGTTTAAGCGTTTGTTTACAGGAGCAGTTTTTATTTTTATTTTTCACTCTGTTCACTATATATAGATAGATGAATTTGGAACTCTAAATCCAACATGGTTTGTAGTAGCTCTTTGAAACTTGACAAAATAAAGGAGTTCTCAGTTTTGTCTCAATGGTTTGTTTCCTCTTAACGTACCCCTAGCAACAGACTGTGGAAAAGCACTTTCATTGAGTGGGGTTGCCAAGCTTCTAAGAAATAACGAGTTTCCGAAATATCAGCAAATATTTTTTCACGCAATCTTGATGAAACTTGGTGGTAATGATCGGTACACAAATCCCACTTGGCAAACCAAATTTTGTTCTTCTAGGTTGAAGCGTTCGTCTACAGTAGCAGTTTTTATATTTAGGTTTCACTCTGTTCTCTGCTATATAGATAGATGAATTTGGAACTCTAAATCCAACATGGTTTGTAGTAGCTCTTTGAAACTTGACAAAATAAAGTAGTTCTCAGGTTTGTTTCTAAGTTTTGTTTCCTTTTCAAGTAGCCCTAGTCACAGACTGTGGAAAAGCACTTTAATTGAGTGGTGTTGCCAAACTTCTAAAAAATAACAAGTTTCCGAAATACCAGCAAATATTTTTGCTCCCAATCTTGATGATACTTGGTGGTAATGATCGGTACACAAATCCCACTTGACGCACCATATTTTGTTCTTTTAGGGGATACGTTCGTTTACAGTAACAGTTTTTATTTTTAGGTTTCACTCTGTTCTCTATATATAGATAGATGTATTTGGATCTCTAAATCCAACATGTTTTGTAGTAGCTCTTTGAAACTTGACAAAATAAAGGAGATCTCAGTTTTGTCTCTATGGTTTGTTTCCTCTTCATGTAGCCCTAGGCACAGATGGTGGAAAAGCACTTTCATTGAGTGGGGTTGCCAAGCTTCCAAGAAAATACGACTTTCCGAAATACCAGCAAATATTTTTTCACCCATTCTTGATGATGCGTGGTGGTAATAACAAGTCCACAAATCCCACTTGGCTCACCAAATTTTGTTCTTCTAGTTTGAAGCGTTCGTTTACAGTAGCAGTTTTCATTTTTAGGTTGCACTGTGTTCACTCCTATATTGATAGATGAATTTGGAACTCTAAATCCAACATGGTTTGTAGTAGCTCTTTGAAACTTGACAAAATAAAGGAGTTTTCAGTTTTGTCTCTATGATTTGTTTTCGTTTCATGTAGCCCTAAGCAGAGACTGTGGAAAAGCACTTTCATTGAAAGGGGTTGCCAAGCTTTCAAAAAAATACGAGTTTCCGAAATACCAGCAAATATTTTTTCACCCAATGTTGATGATACTTGGTGGCAATGACAAGTACACAAATCCCACTTGGCTCACCAAATTTTGTTCTTCTAGGTTGAAGCGTTCGTCTACTGTAGCAGTTTTTATATTTAGGTTTCACTCTGTTCTCTGCTATATAGATAGATGAATTTGGAACTCTAAATCCAACATGGTTTGTAGTAGCTCTTTGAAACTTGACAAAATAAAGTAGTTCTCAGGTTTGTTTCTAAGTTTTGTTTCCTTTTCAAGTAGCCCTAGTCACAGACTGTGGAAAAGCACTTTAATTGAGTGGTGTTGCCAAACTTCTAAAAAATAACAAGTTTCCGAAATACCAGCAAATATTTTTGCTCCCAATCTTGATGATACTTGGTGGTAATGATCGGTACACAAATCCCACTTGACGCACCATATTTTGTTCTTTTAGGGGATACGTTCGTTTACAGTAACAGTTTTTATTTTTAGGTTTCACTCTGTTCTCTATATATAGATAGATGTATTTGGATCTCTAAATCCAACATGTTTTGTAGTAGCTCTTTGAAACTTGACAAAATAAAGGAGATCTCAGTTTTGTCTCTATGGTTTGTTTCCTCTTCATGTAGCCCTAGGCACAGATGGTGGAAAAGCACTTTCATTGAGTGGGGTTGCCAAGCTTCCAAGAAAATACGACTTTCCGAAATACCAGCAAATATTTCTTCACCCATTCTTGATGATGCGTGGTGGTAATAACAAGTCCACAAATCCCACTTGGCTCACCAAATTTTGTTCTTCTAGTTTGAAGCGTTCGTTTACAGTAGCAGTTTTCATTTTTAGGTTGCACTGTGTTCACTCCTATATTGATAGATGAATTTGGAACTCTAAATCCAACATGGTTTGTAGTAGCTCTTTGAAACTTGACAAAATAAAGGAGTTCTCAGTTTTGTCTCTACGTTTTGTTTCCTCTTCAAGCAGCCCTGGCACAGACTGTGGAAAAGCACTTTCATTGAGAGGGTTTGCCAAGCTTCTAAGAAATAACGAATTTGCGAAATACCAGCAAATATTTTTTCTCCCAATGTTGGTGATACTTGGTGGTAATGATCAGTACACAAATCCCACTTGGCTCACCAAATTTTGTTCTTGTAGTTTGATGCGTTCGTCTACTGTAGCAGTTTTTATATTTAGGTTTCCCTCTGTTCTCTCCTATATAGATAAATGAATTTAGAACTCTAAATCCAACATGGTTTGAAGTAGCTCCTTGAAACTTGACAAAATAAAGTAGTTCTCAGTTTTTTCTCTATGTTTTGTTTCCTCTTCAAGTAGACCTGGGCACAGACTGTATAAAAGCACTTTCATTGAGAGGGTTTGCCAAGCTTCAAAGAAATAACGAGTTTCCGAAATACCAGCAAATATTTTTTCACCCAATCTTGATGATACTTGGTGGTAATGATCGGTACACAAATCCCACTTTTCTCACCAAATTTTGTTCTTCTATGTTGATGCGTTCGTTTACATTAGCAGGTTTTATTGTTAGGTTTCACTCTGTTCTCTCCTATATAGATAGATGAATTTGGAACTCTAAATCCACCATGGTTTGTAGTAGCTGTTTGAACGTTGACAAAATAAAGGAGTTCTCAGTTTTGCCTCTATGGTTTGTTTCTGCATCAAGTAGCCCTAAGCAGTGACTGTGGAAAAGCACTTTCATTGAGAGGGGTTGCCAAGCTTCCAAGAAATTACGAGTTTCCGATATAGCAGCAAATATTTTTTCACCCAATGTTGATGATACTTGGTGGTAATGACAAGTACACAAATCCCACTTGGCTCACCAAATTTTGTTTTCTAGGTTGAAGCGTTCGTCTACAGTAGCAGTTTTTATATTTAGGTTTCACTCTGTTCTCTGCTATATAGATAGATGAATTTGGAACACTAAATCCAACATGGTTTGTAGTAGCTCTTTGAAACTTGAAAAAATAAAGTAGTTCTCAGTTTTGTCTCTAAGTTTTGTTTCCTCTTCAAGTAGCCCTAGTCACAGACTGGGAAAAAGCACTTTCATTGAGAGGTGTTGCCAAGCTTCTAATAAATAACGAGTTTCTGAAATACAAGCAAATATTTTTTCTCCCAATCTTGATGATACTTGCTGGTAATGATCGGTACACAAATCCCACTTGACGCACCATATTTTGTTCTTTTAGGTTGATGCGTTCGTTTACAGTAGCAGTTTGTATTTTTAGGTTTTACTCTGTTCTCTACTATATAGATAGATGTATTTGGATCTCTAAATCCAACATGGTTTGTAGTAGCTCTTTGAAACTTGACAAAATAAAGGAGTTCTCAGTTTTGTCTCTATAGTTTGTTTCCTCTTCATGTAGCCCTAGGCACAGATGGTGGAAAAGCACTTTCATTGAGTGGGGTTGCCAAGCTTCCAAGAAAATACGAGTTTCCGAAATACCAGCAAATATTTTTTCACCCAGTGTTGATGATACTTGGTGGCAATGACAAGTACACAAATCCCACTTGGCTCACCAAATTTTGTTCTTCTAGGTTGAAGCGTTCGTTTACAGTAGCAGTTTTTATTTTTAGGTTTCACTCTGTTCTCTTCTATATTGACAGATGAATTTGGAACTCTAAATCCACCATGGTTTGTAGTAGCTGTTTGAACATTGACAAAATAAAGGAGTTCTCAGTTTTGTCTCTATGGTTTGTTTTTTCTTCAAGTAGACCTAGGCACAGACGGTGGAAAAAAAACTTTCATTGTGAGGGGTTGCCAAGCTTCTAAGAAAAAACGAGTTTCCGTAATACCAGCAAATATTTTTTCTCCCAATGTTGATGATACTTGGTTGTAATGATCAGTACACAAATCCCACTTGGCTCACCAAATTTTGTTCTTCTATGTTGAAGCGTTCGTCTACAGTAGCAGTTTTTATATTTAGGTTTCCCTCTGTTCTCTCCTATATAGATAGATGTATTTGGAACTCTAAATCCAACATGGTTTGTAGTAGCTCTTTGAAACTTGACAAAATAAAGGAATTCTCAGTTTTGTCTCTATGGTTTGTTTCCTCTTCAAGTAGCCCTTGGCACAGATGGTGGAAAAGCACTTTCATTGAGTGGGGTTGCCAAGCTTCCAAGAAAATACGAGTTTCCGAAATACCAGCAAATATTTTTTCACGCAATCTTGATGATGCCTGGTGGTAATGACAAGTCCACAAATCCCACTTGGCTCACCAAATTTTGTTCTTCTAGTTTGAAGCGTTCGTTTACAGTAGCAGTTTTCAATTTAGGTTGCACTGTGTTCTCTCCTATATTGATAGATGAATTTGGAACTCTAAATCCAACATGGTTTGTAGTAGCTCTTTGAGACTTGACAAAAAAAAGGAGTTTTCAGTTTTTTCTCTATGATTTGTTTTCTTTTCATGTAGCCCTAAGCAGAGACTGTGGAAAAGCACTTTCATTGAAAGGGGTTGCCAAGCTTTCAAAAAAATACGAGTTTCCGAAATACCAGCAAATATTTTTTCACCCAATGTTGATGATACTTGGTGGTAATTACAAGTTCACAAACCCCAGTTGGCTCACCAAATTTTGTTCTTCTAGGTTGAAGCGTTCGTTTACAGTAGCAGTTTTATTTTTAGGTTTCACTCTGTTCTCTCTTATATAGATAGATGAATTTGGAACTCTAAATCCACAATGGTTTGTAGTAGCTGTTTTAACGTTGAAAAAATAAAGGAGTTCTCAGTTTTGTCTCTATGGTTTGTTTTTTTCTTCAAGTAGCCATAGGCACAGACGGTGGAAAAAAACTTTCATTGTGAGGGGTTGCCAAGCTTCTAAGAAATAACGAGTTTCCGAAATACCAGCAAATATTTTTTCTCCCAATGTTGATGATACTTGGTGGTAATGATCAGTACAAAAATCCCAAATGGCTCACCAAATTTTGTTCTTCTAGGTTGAAGCGTTCGTCTACTGTAGCAGTTTTTATATTTAGGTTTTCCTCTGTTCTCTCCTATATAGATAGATGAATTTGGAACTCTAAATCCAACATGGTTTGTAGTAGCTCTTTGAAACTTGACAAAATAAAGAAGTTCTCAGTTTTGTCTGTATGGTTTGTTTCCTCTTAAAGAATCCCTAAGCAGAGACTGTGGAAAAGCACTTTCATTGAAAGGCATTGCAAAACTTCCAAGAAATTACGATTTTCCGAAATACCAGCAAATATTTTTTCACCCAAACTTGATGATATGTGGTGGTAATGACAAGTACACAAAACCAACTTGGCTCAAAAAATTTTGTTCTTCTAGGTTGAAGCGTTCGTCTACATTAGCAGTTTTTATATATAGGTTTCACTCTGTTCTCTCCTATATAGACAGATGAATTTGGAACTCTAAATCCAACATGATTTGTAGTAGCTCATTGAAACTTGACAAAATAAAGTAGTTCTCAGTTTTGTCTCTATGGTTTGTTTTTTCTTCAAGTAGCCCTAGGAACAGACTGTGGAAAAGCACTTTCATTGAGTGGGGTTGCCAAGCTTCTACGAAATAACGAGTTTCCAAAATATCAGCAAATATTTTTTCACGCAATCTTGATGACACTTGGTGGTAATGATCGGTACAAAAATCCCACTTCGCTCACCAAATTTTGTTCTTCTAGGTTGAAGCGTTCGTCTACAATAGCAGTTTTTATATTTAGGTTTCACTCTGTTCTCTGCTATATAGATAGATGAATTTGGAACTCTAAATCCAACATGGTTTGTAGTAGCTCTTTGAAACTTGACAAAATAAAGTAGTTCTCAGGTTTGTCACTAAGTTTTGTTTCCTCTTCAAGTAGCCCTAGTCACAGACTGTGGAAAAGCACTTTAATTGAGTGGTGTTGCCAAACTTCTAAAAAATAACAAGTTCCCGAAATACCAGCAAATATTTTTTCTCCCAATCTTGATGATACTTGGTGGTAATGAACGGTACACAAATCCCACTTGACGCACCATATTTTGTTCTTTTAGGTGATGCGTTCGTTTACAGTAGCAGTTTTTATTTTTAGGTTTCACTCTGTTCTCTACTATATAGATAGATGTATTTGGATCTCTAAATCCAACATGGTTTGTAGTAGCTCTTTGAAACTTGACAAAATAAAGGAGATCTCAGTTTTGTCTCTATGGTTTGTTTCCTCTTCATGTAGCCCTAGGCACAGATGGTGGAAAAGCACTTTCATTGAGTGGGGTTGCCAAGCTTCCAAGAAAATACGACTTTCCGAAATACCAGCAAATATTTTTTCTCCCATTCTTGATGATGCGTGGTGGTAATAACAAGTCCACAAATCCCACTTTGCTCACCAAATTTTGTTCTTCTAGTTTGAAGCGTTCGTTTACAGTAGCAGTTTTCATTTTTAGGTTGCACTGGGTTCACTCCTATATTGATAGATGATTTTGGAACTCTAAATCCAACATGGTTTGTAGTAGCTCTTTGAAACTTGACAAAAAAAAGGAGTTTTCAGTTTTGTCTCTATGATTTGTTTTCGTTTCATGTAGCCCTAAGCAGAGACTGTGGAAAAGCACTTTCATTGAAAGGGGTTGCCAAGCTTTCAAAAAAATACGAGTTTCCGAAATACCAGCAAATATTTTTTCACCCAATGTTGATGATACTTGGTGGCAATAACAAGTACACAAATCCCACTTGGCTCACCAAATTTTGTTCTTCTAGGTTGAAGCGTTCGTCTACTGTAGCAGTTTTTATATTTAGGTTTTCCTCTGTTCTCTCCTATATAGATAGATGAATTTGGAACTCTAAATCCAACATGGTTTGTAGTAGCTCTTTGAAACTTGACAAAATAAAGAAGTTCTCAGTTTTGTCTCTATGGTTTGTTTCCTCTTAAAGAATCCCTAAGCAGAGACTGTGGAAAAGCACTTTCATTGAAAGGCATTGCAAAACTTCCAAGAAATTACGATTTTCTGAAATACCAGCAAATATTTTTTCACCCAATCTTGATGATACGTGGTGGTAATGACAAGTACACAAATCCCACTTGGATCAACAAATTTTGTTCTTCTAGGTTGAAGCGTTCGTCTACATTAGCAGTTTTTATATTTAGGTTTCACTCTGTTCTCTCCTATATAGACAGATGAATTTGGAACTCTAAATCCAACATGGTTTGTAGTAGCTCATTGAAACTTGACAAAATAAAGTAGTTCTCAGTTTTGTCTCTATGGTTTGTTTTTTCTTCAAGTAGCCCTAGGAACAGACTGTGGAAAAGCACTTTCATTGAGTGGGGTTGCCAAGCTTCTAAGAAATAACGAGTTTCCAAAATATCAGCAAATATTTTTTCACGCAATCTTGATGACACTTGGTGGTAATGATCGGTACACAAATCCCACTTCGCTCACCAAATTTTGTTCTTCTAGGTTGAAGCGTTCGTCTACAGTAGCAGTATTTATATTTAGGTTTCCCTCTGTTCTCTCCTATATAGTAGATGAATTTGGAACTCTAAATCCAACATGGTTTGTAGTAGCTCTTTGAAACTTGACAAAATAAAGGAGTTCTCAGTTTTGTCTCTAAGTTTTGTTTCCTCTTCAGGTAGCCCTGGCACAGACTGTGGAAAAGCACTTTCATTGAGAGGGTTTGCCAGGCTTCTAAGAAATAACGAATTTGCGAAATACCAGCAAATATTTTTTCTCCCAATGTTGATGATACTTGGTGGTAATGATCAGTACACAAATCCCACTTGGCTCACCAAATTTTGTTCTTGTAGTTTGATGCGTTCGTCTACTGTAGCAGTTTTTATATTTAGGTTTCCCTCTGTTCTCTCCTATATAGATAGATGAATTTAGAACTCTAAATCCAACATGGTTTGCAGTAGCTCCTTGAAACTTGACAAAATAAAGTAGTTCTCAGTTTTTTCTCTATGTTTTGTTTCCTCTTCAAGTAGACCTGGGCACATACTGTATAAAAGCACTTTCATTGAGAGGGTTTGCCAAGCTTCAAAGAAATAACGAGTTTCCGAAATACCAGCAAATATTTTTTCACCCAATCTTGATGATACTTGGTGGTAATGATCGGTACACAAATCCCACTTGGCTCACCAAATTTTGTTCTTCTATGTTGATGCGTTCGTTTACATTAGCAGTTTTTATTGTTAGGTTTCACTCTGTTCTCTCCTATATAGATAGATGAATTTGGAACTCTAAATCCACCATGGTTTGTAGTAGCTGTTTGAACGTTGACAAAATAAAGGAGTTCTCAGTTTTGTCTCTATGGTTTGTTTCTGCATCAAGTAGCCCTAAGCAGAGACTGTGGAAAAGCACTTTCATTGAGAGGGGTTGCCAAGCTTCCAAGAAATTACGAGTTTCCGATATAGCAGCAAATATTTTTTCACCCAATGTTGATGATACTTGGTGGTAATGACAAGTACACAAATCCCACTTGGCTCACCAAATTTTGTTTTCTAGGTTGAAGCGTTCGTCTACAGTAGCAGTTTTTATATTTAGGTTTCACTCTGTTCTCTGCTATATAGATAGATGAATTTCGAACTCTAAATCCCACATGGTTTGTAGTAGCTCTTTGAAACTTGAAAAAATAAAGTAGTTCTCAGTTTTGTCTCTAAGTTTTGTTTCCTCTTCATGTAGCCCTAGTCACAGACTGTGAAAAAGCACTTTCATTGAGAGGTGTTGCCAAGCTTCTAATAAAAAACGAGTTTCTGAAATACAAGCAAATATTTTTTCTCCCAATCTTGATGATACTTGCTGGTAATGATCGGTACACAAATCCCACTTGACGCACCATATTTTGTTCTTTTAGGTTGATGCGTTCGTTTACAGTAGCAGTTTGTATTTTTAGGTTTTACTCTGTTCTCTACTATATAGATAGATGTATTTGGATCTCTAAATCCAACATGGTTTGTAGAAGCTCTTTGAAACTTGACAAAATAAAGGAGTTCTCAGTTTTGTCTCTATAGTTTGTTTCCTCTTCATGTAGCCCTAGGCACAGATGGTGGAAAAGCACTTTCATTGAGTGGGGTTGCCAAGCTTCCAAGAAAATACGAGTTTCCGAAATACCAGCAAATATTTTTTCACCCAATCTTGATGATGCGTGCTGGTAATGACAAGTCCACAAATCCCACTTGGCTCACCAAATTTTGTTCTTCTAGTTTGAAGCGTTCGTTTACAGTAGCAGTTTTCATTTTTAGGTTGCACTGTGTTCACTCCAATATTGATAGATGAATTTGGAACTCTAAATCCAACATGGTTTGTAGTAGCTCTTTGAAACTTGACAAAATAAAGGAGTTTTCAGTTTTGTCTCTATGATTTGTTTTCGTTTCATGTAGCCCTAAGCAGAGACTGTGGAAAAGCACTTTCATTGAAAGGGGTTGCCAAGCTTTCAAAAAAATACGAGTTTCCGAAATACCAGCAAATATTTTTTCACCCAATGTTGATGATACTTGGTGGCAATGACAAGTACACAAATCCCACTTGGCTCACCAAATTTTGTTCATCTAGGTTGAAGCGTTCGTTTACAGTAGCAGTTTTTATTTTTAGGTTTCACTCTGTTCTCTTCTATATTGACAGATGAATTTGGAACTCTAAATCCACCATGGTTTGTAGTAGCTGTTTGAACATTGACAAAATAAAGGAGTTCTCAGTTTTGTCTCTATGGTTTGTTTTCTCTTCAAGTAGACCTAGGCACAGACGGTGGAAAAAAACTTTCATTGTGAGGGGTTGCCAAGCTTCTAAGAAAAAACGAGTTTCCGTAATACCAGCAAATATTTTTTCTCCCAATGTTGATGATACTTGGTGGTAATGATCAGTACACAAATCCCACTTGGCTCACCAAATTTTGTTCTTCTAGGTTGAAGCGTTCGTCTACAGTAGCAGTTTTTATATTTAGGTTTCCCTCTGTTCTCTCCTATATAGATAGATGTATTTGGAACTCTAAATCCAACATGGTTTGTAGTAGCTCTTTGAAACTTGACAAAATAAAGGAGTTCTCAGTTTTGTCTCTATGGTTTGTTTCCTCTTCAAGTAGCCCTAGGCACAGATGGTGGAAAAGCACTTTCATTGAGTGGGATTGCCAAGCTTCCAAGAAAATACGAGTTTCCGAAATACCAGCAAATATTTTTTCACGCAATCTTGATGATGCCTGGTGGTAATGACAAGTCCACAAATCCCACTTGGCTCACCAATTTTTGTTCTTCTAGTTTGAAGCGTTCGTTTACAGTAGCAGTTTTCAATTTAGGTTGCACTGTGTTCTCTCCTATATTGATAGATGAATTTGGAACTCTAAATCCAACATGGTTTGTAGTAGCTCTTTGAGACTTGACAAAATAAAGGAGTTTTCAGTTTTTTCTCTATGATTTGTTTTCTTTTCATGTAGCCCTAAGCAGAGACTGTGGAAAAGCACTTTCATTGAAAGGGGTTGCCAAGCTTTCAAAAAAATACGAGTTTCCGAAATACCAGCAAATATTTTTTCACCCAATGTTGATGATACTTGGTGGTAATTACAAGTTCACAAATCCCAGTTGGCTCACCAAATTTTGTTCTTCTAGGTTGAAGCGTTCGTTTACAGTAGCAGTTTTATTTTTAGGTTTCACTCTGTTCTCTCTTATATAGATAGATGAATTTGGAACTCTAAATCCACCATGGTTTGTAGTAGCATTTGAACGTTGAAAAAATAAAGGAGTTCTCAGTTTTGTCTCTATGGTTTGTTTTTTTCTTCAAGTAGCCATAGGCACAGACCGTGGAAAAAAACTTTCATTGTGAGGGGTTGCCAAGCTTCTAAGAAATAACGAGTTTCCGAAATACCAGCAAATATTTTTTCTCCCAATGTTGATGATACTTGGTGGTAATGATCAGTACAAAAATCCCAATTGGCTCACCAAATTTTGTTCTTCTAGGTTGAAGCGTTCGTCTACTGTAGCAGTTTTTATATTTAGGTTTCCCTCTGTTCTCTCCTATATAGATAGATGAATTTGGAACTCTAAATCCAACATGGTTTGTAGTAGCTCTTTGAAACTTGACAAAATAAAGAAGTTCTCAGTTTTGTCTGTATGGTTTGTTTCCTCTTAAAGAATCCCTAAGCAGAGACTGTGGAAAAGCACTTTCATTGAAAGGCATTGCAAAACTTCCAAGAAATTACGATTTTCCGAAATACCAGCAAATATTTTTTCACCCAATCTTGATGATACGTGGTGGTAATGACAAGTACACAAATCCCACTAGGCTCATCAAATTTTGTTCTTCTAGGTTGAAGCGTTTGTCTACATTAGCAGTTTTTATATTTAGGTTTCACTCTGTTCTCTCCTATATAGACAGATGAATTTGGAACTCTAAATCCAACATGGTTTGTAGTAGCTCTTTGAAACTTGACAAAATAAACCAGTTCTCAGTTTTGTCTTTATGGTTTGTTTTTTCTTCAAGTAGCCCTAGGAACAGACTGTGGAAAAGCACTTTCATTGAGTGGGGTTGCCAAGCTTCTTAGAAATAACGAGTTTCCGAAATATCAGCAAATATTTTTTCACGCAATCTTGATGACACTTTGTGGTAGGATCGGTACACAAATCCCACTTGGCTCACCAAATTTTGTTCTTCTAGGTTGAAGCGTTCGTCTACAGTAGCAGTTTTTATATTTAGGTTTCACTCTGTTCTCTGCTATATAGATAGATGAATTTGGAACTCTAAATCCAACATGGTTTGTAGTAGCTCTTTGAAACTTGACAAAATAAAGTAGTTCTCAGGTTTGTCTCTAAGATTTGTTTCCTCTTCAAGTAGCCCTAGTCACAGACTGTGGAAAAGCACTTTAATTGAGTGGTGTTGCCAAACTTCTAAAAAATAACAAGTTCCCGAAATACCAGCAAATATTTTTTCTCCCATACTTGATGATACTTGCTGGTAATGATCGGTACACAAATCCCACTTGACGCACCATATTTTGTTCTTTTAGGTGATGCTTTCGTTTACAGTAGCAGTTTTTATTTTTAGGTTTCACTCTGTTCTCTACTATATAGATAGATGTATTTGGATCTCTAAATCCAACATGGTTTGTAGTAGCTCTTTGAAACTTCACAAAATAAAGGAGTTTTCAGTTTTGTCTCTATGATTTGTTTTCGTTTCATGTAGTCCTAAGCAGAGACTGTGGAAAAGCACTTTCATTGAAAGGGGTTGCCAAGCTTTCAAAAAAATACGAGTTTCCGAAATACCAGCAAATATTTTTTCACCCAATGTTGATGATACATGGTGGTAATGATCAGTACACAAATCCCACTTGGCTCACCAAATTTTGTTCTTCTAGGTTGAAGCGTTCGTTTACAGTAGCAGTTTTTATTTTTAGGTTTCACTCTGTTCTCTCCTATATAGATAGATGAATTTGGAACTCTAAATTCACCATGGTTTTTAGTAGCTGTTTGAACGTTGACAAAATAAAGGAGTTCTCAGTTTTGTCTCTATGGTTTGTTTTTTCTTCAAGTAGTCCTAGGCACAGACGGTGGAAAAAAACTTTCATTGTGATGGGTTGCCAAGCTTCTAAGAAATAACGAGTTTCCAAAATACCAGGAAATATTTTTTCTCCCAATGTTGATGATACTTGGTGGTAATGATCAGTACACAAATCCCACTTGGCTCACCAAATTTTGTTCTTGTAGGTTGAAGCGTTCGTCTACTGTAGCAGTTTTTATATTTAGGTTTCCCTCTGTTCTCTCCCATAATGATAGATATATTTGGAACTCTAAATCCCACATGGTTTGTAGTAGATCTTTGAAACTTGACAAAATAAAGAAGTTCTCAGTTTTGTCTCTATGGTTTGTTTCCTCTTAAAGAATCCCTTAGCAGAGACTGTGGAAAAGCACTTTCATTGAAAGGCATTGCAAAGCTTCCAAGAAATTACGATTTTCCGAAATACCAGCAAATATTTTTTCACCCAATCTTGATGATACGTGGTGGTAATGACAAGTACACAAATCCCACTTGGCTCAACAAATTTTGTTCTTCTAGGTTGAAGCGTTCGTCTACATTAGCAGTTTTTATATTTAGGTTTCACTCTGTTCTCTCCTATATAGACAGATGAATTTGGAACTCTAAATCCAACATGATTTGTAGTAGCTCTTTGAAACTTGACAAAATAAAGGAGTTCTCAGTTTTGTCTCTATGGTTTGTTTTTTCTTTAAGTAGCCCTAGGAACAGACTGTGGAAAAGCACTTTCATTGAGTGGGGTGGCCAAGATTCTAAGAAATAACGAGTTTCCGAAATATCAGCAAATATTTTTTCACGCAATTTTGATGACACTTGGTGGTAATGATCGATACACAAATCCCACTTGGCTCACCAAATTTTGTTCTTCTGGGTTGAAGCGTTCATCTACAGTAGCAGTTTTTATATTTAGGTTTCACTCTGTTCTCTGCTATATAGATAGATGAATTTGGAACTCTAAATCCAACATGGTTTGTAGTAGCTCTTTGAAACATGACAAAATAAAGTAGTTCTCAGTTTTGTCTCTAAGTTTTGTTTCCTCTTCCAGTAACCCTAGGCACAGACTGTGGAAAAGCAGTTTCATTGAGAGTATTGCCAAGCTTCTAAGAAATAACGAATTTGCGAAATACCAGCAAATATCTTTTCTCCCAATGTTGATGATACTTGGTGGTAATGATCAGTACACAAATCCCACTTGGCTCACCAAATTTTGTTCTTCTAGGTTGAAGCGTTCTTCTACAGTAGCAGTATTTATATTTAGGTTTCCCTCTGTTCTCTCCTATATAGTAGATGAATTTGGAACTCTAAATCCAACATGGTTTGTAGTAGCTCTTTGAAACTTGACAAAATAAAGGAGTTCTCAGTTTTGTCTCTATGGTTTGTTTCCTCTTCAAGAAGCCCTGACACAGACTGTGGAAAAGCACTTTCTTTGAGAGGGTTTGCAAAGCTTCTAAGAAATAACAAGTTTCAAAATACCAGCAAATATTTTTTCACCCAATGTTGATGATACTGGGTCTAATGATCAGTACACAAATCCCACTTGGCTCACCAAATTTTGTTCTTGTAGGTTGATGCGTTCGTCTACTGTAGTAGTTTTTATATTTAGGTTTCCCTCTGTTCTCTCCTATATAGTAGATGAATTTAGAACTCTAAATCCAACATGGTTTGCAGTAGCTCCTTGAAACTTGACAAAATAAAGTAGTTCTCAGTTTTTTCTCTATGTTTTGTTTTCTCTTCAAGTAGACCTGGTCACAGACTGTATAAAAGCACTTTCATTGAGATGGTTTGCCAAGCTTCTAAGAAATAACGAGTTTCCGAAATACCAGCAAATATTTTTTCTCCCAATCTTGATGATACTTGTTGGTAATGATCGGTACACAAATCCCACTTGACTCACCATATTTTGTTCTTTTAGGTTGATGCGTTCGTTTACAGTAGCAGTTTGTATTTTTAGGTTTCACTCTGTTCTCTACTATATAGATAGATGTATTTGGATCTCTAAATCCAACATGGTTTGTAGTAGCTCTTTGAAACTTGACAAAATAAAGGAGTTCTCAGTTTTGTCTCTATAGTTTGTTTCCTCTTCATGTAGCCCTAGGCACAGATGGTGGAAAAGCACTTTCATTGAGTGGGGTTGCCAAGCTTCCAAGAAAATACGAGTTTCCGAAATACCAGCAAATATTTTTTCACCCAATCTTGATGATGCGTGGTGGTAATGACAAGTCCACAAATCCCACTTGGCTCAACAAATTTTGTTCTTCTAGGTTGAAGCGTTCGTCTACATTAGCAGTTTTTATTTTTAGGTTTCACTCTGTTCTCTCCTATATAGATAGATGAATTTGGAACTCTAAATCCACCATGGTTTGTAGTAGCTGTTTGAACGTTGACAAAATAAAGGAGTTCTCAGTTTTGTCTCTATGGTTTGTTTTTACTTCAAGTAGACCTAGGCACAGACGGTGGAAAAAATCTTTCATTGTGAGGGGTTGCCAAGCTTCTAAGAAATAACGAGTATCCGAAATACCAGCAAATATTTTTTCTCCCAATGTTGATGATACTTGGTGGTAATGATCAGTACACAAATCCCACTTGGCTCACCAAATTTTGTTCTTCTAGGTTGAAGCGTTCGTCTACAGTAGCAGTTTTTATATTTAGGTTTCCCTCTGTTCTCTCCTATATAGATAGATGTATTTGGAACTCTAAATCCAACATGGTTTGTAGTAGCTCTTTGAAACTTGACAAAATAAAGGAGTTCTCAGTTTTGTCTCTATGGTTTGTTTCCTCTTCAAGTAGCCCTAGGCACAGACGGTGGAAAAGCCCTTTAATTGAGAGGGGTTGCCAAGCTTCCAACAAATCACGAGTTTCCGAAATACCAGCAAATATTTTTTCAAACAATCTTGATGACGCGTGGTGGTAATGACAAGTCCACAAATCCCACTTGGCTCACCAAATTTTGTTCTTCTAGTTTGAAGCGTTCGTTTACAGCAGCAGTTTTCATTTTTAGGTTGCACTGTGTTCTCTCCTATATTGATAGATGAATTTGGAACTCTAAATCCAACATGGTTTGTAGTAGCTCTTTGAAACTTGACAAAACAAAGAAGTTTTCAGTTTTGTCTCTATGATTTGTTTTCGTTTCATGTAGTCCTAAGCAGAGACTGTGGAAAAGCACTTTCATTGAAAGGGGTTGCCAAGCTTTCAAAAAAATACGAGTTTCCGAAATACCAGCAAATATTTTCTCACCCAATGTTGATGATACTTGGTGGCAATGACAAGTACACAAATCCCACTTGGCTCACCAAATTTTGTTCTTCTAGGTTGAAGCGTTCGTTTACAGTAGCAGTTTTTATTTTTAGGTTTCACTCTGTTCTCTCCTATATAGATAGATGAATTTGGAACTCTAAATCCACCATGGTTTGTAGTAGCTGTTTGAACGTTGACAAAATAAAGGAGTTCTCAGTTTTGTCTCTATGGTTTGTTTTTACTTCAAGTAGACCTAGGCACAGACGGTGGAAAAAAACTTTCATTGTGAGGGGTTGCCAAGCTTCTAAGAAATAACGAGTTTCCGAAATACCAGCAAATATTTTTTCTCCCAATGTTGATGATACTTGGTGGTAATGATCAGTACACAAATCCCACTTGGCTCACCAAATTTTGTTCTTCTAGGTTGAAGCGTTCGTCTACTGTAGCAGTTTTTATATTTAGGTTTCCCTGTGTTCTCTCCTATATAGATAGATGTATTTGGAACTCTAAATCCAACATGTTTTGTAGTAGCTCTTTGAAACTTGACAAAATAAAGGAGTTCTCAGTTTTGTCTCTATGGTTTGTTTCCTCTTCAAGTAGCCCTAGGCACAGATGGTGGAAAAGCACTTTCATTGAGTGGGGTTGCCAAGCTTCCAAGAAAATACGAGTTTCCGAAATACCAGCAAATATTTTTTCAAACAATCTTGATGATGCGTGGTGGTAATGACAAGTCCACAAATCCCACTTGGCTCACCAAATTTTGTTCTTCTAGTTTGAAGCGTTCGTTTACACTAGCAGTTTTCATTTTTAGGTTGCACTGTGTTCTCTCCTATATTGACAGATGAATTTGGAACTCTAAATCCAAACATGGTTTGTAGTAGCTCTTTGAAACTTGACAAAATAAAGGAGTTTTCAGTTTTGTCTCTATGATTTGTTTTCGTTTCATGTAGCCCTAAGCAGAGACTGTGGAAAAGCACTTTCATTGAAAGGGGTTGCCAAGCTTTCAAAAAAATACGAGTTTCCGAAATACCAGCAAATATTTTTTCACCCAATCTTGATGATACTTGGTGGCAATGACAAGTACACAAATACCACTTGGCTCACCAAATTTTGTTCTTCTAGGTTGAAGCGTTCGTTTACAGTAGCAGTTTTTATTTTTAGGTTTCACTCTGTTCTCTCCTATATAGATAGATGAATTTGGAACTCTAAATTCACCATGGTTTTTAGTTGCTGTTTGAACGTTGACAAAATAAAGGAGTTCTCAGTTTTGTCTCTATGGTTTGTTTTTTCTTCAAGTAGCCCTAGGCACAGACCGTGGAAAAAAACTTTCATTGTGAGGGGTTGCCAAGCTTCTAAGAAATAACGAGTTTCCGAAATACCAGCAAATATTTTTTCTTACAATGTTGATGATACTTGGTGGTAATGATCAGTACACAAATCCCACTTGGCTCACCAAATTTTGTTCTTGTAGGTTGAAGCGTTCCTCTACTGTAGCAGTTTTTATATTTAGGTTTCCCTCTGTTCTCTCCTATATAGATAGATGAATTTGGAACTCTAAATCCAACATGGTTTGTAGTAGCTCTTTGAAACTTGACAAAATAAAGAAGTTCTCAGTTTTGTCTCTATGGTTTGTTTCCTCTTAAAGAAGCCCTAAGCAGAGACTGTGGAAAAGCACTTTCATTGAAAGGCATTGCAAAGCTTCCAAGAAATTACGATTTTCCGAAATACCAGCAAATATTTTTTCACCCAATCTTGATGATACGTGGTGGTAATGACAAGTACACAAATCCCACTTGGCTCAACAAATTTTGTTCTTCTAGGTTGAAGCGTTCGTCTACATTAGCAGTTTTTAAATTTAGGTTTCACTCTGTTTTCTCCTATATAGACAGTGAATTTGGAACTCTAAATCCAACATGATTTGTAGTAGCACTTTGAAACTTGACAAAATAAAGGAGTTCTCAGTTTTGTCTCTATGGTTTGTTTTTTCTTCAAGTAGCCCTAGGAACAGACTGTGGAAAAGGACTTTCATTGAGTGGGGTGGCCAAGATTCTAAGAAATAACGAGTTTCCGAAATATCAGCAAATATTTTTTCACGCAATTTTGATGACACTTGGTAGTAATGATCGATACACAAATCCCACTTGGCTCACCAAATTTTGTTCTTCTAGGTTGAAGCCTTCGTCTACAGTAGCAGTTTTTATATTTAGGTTTCACTCTGTTCTCTGCTATATAGATACATGAATTTGGAACTCTAAATCCAACATGGTTTGTAGTAGCTCTTTGAAACTTGACAAAATAAAGTAGTTCTCAGTTTTGTCTCTAAGTTTTGTTTCCTCTTCAAGTAGCCCTAGGCACAGACTGTGGAAAAGCACTTTCATTGAGTGGGTTTGCCAAGCTTCTAAGAAATAACGTATTTGCGAAATACCAGCAAATATTTTTTCTCCCAATGTTGATGATACTTGGTGGTAATGATCAGTACACAAATCCCACTTGGCTCACCAAATTTTGTTCTTGTAGATTGATGCGTTCGTCTACTGTAGCAGTTTTTATATTTAGGTTTCCCTCTGTTCTCTCCTATATAGATAGATGAATTTAGAACTCTAAATCCAACATGGTTTGCAGTAGCTCCTTGAAACTTGACAAAATAAAGTAGTTCTCAGTTTTTTCTCTATGTTTTCTTTCCTCTTCAAGTAGACCTGGGCACAGACTTTATAAAAGCACTTTCATTGAGAGGGTTTGCCAAGCTTCTAAGAAATAACGAGTTTCCGAAATACCAGCAAATATTTTTTCACCCAATCTTGATGATACTTGGTGGTAATGATCAGTACACAAATCCCACTTGGCTCACCAAATTTTGTTCTTCTAGGTTGAAGCGATCGTTTACATTAGCAGTTTTTATTGTTAGGTTTCACTCTGTTCTCTCCTATATAGATAGATGAATTTGGAACTCTAAATCCACCATGGTTTGTAGTAGCTGTTTGAACGTTGACAAAATAAAGGAGTTCTCAGTTTTGTCTCTATGGTTTGTTTCTGCTTCAAGTAGCCCTAAGCAGAGACTGTGGAAAAGCACTTTCATTGAGAGGGGTTGCCAAGCTTCCAAGAAATTACGAGTTTCCGAAATACCAGCAAATATTTTTTCTCCCAATCTTGATGATACTTGGTGGTAATGATCGGTACACAAATCCCACTTGACTCACCATATTTTGTTCTTTTAGGTTGATGCGTTCGTTTACAGTAGCAGTTTGTATTTTTAGGTTTCACTCTGTTCTCTACTATATAGATTGATGTATTTGGATCTCTAAATCCAACATGGTTTGTAGTAGCTCTTTGAAACTTGACAAAATAAAGGAGTTCTCAGTTTTGTCTCTATAGTTTGTTTCCTCTTCATGTAGCCCTAGGCACAGATGGTGGAAAAGCACTTTCATTGAGTGGGGTTGCCAAGCTTCCAAGAAAATACGAGTTTCCGAAATACCAGCAAATATTTTTTCACCCAATCTTGATGATGCGTGGTGGTAATGACAAGTCCACAAATCCCACTTGGCTCAACAAATTTTGTTCTTCTAGGTTGAAGCGTTCGTCTACATTAGCAGTTTTTATTTTTAGGTTTCACTCTGTTCTCTCCTATATAGATAGATGAATTTGGAACTCTAAATCCACAATGGTTTGTAGTAGCTGTTTGAACGTTGACAAAATAAAGGAGTTCTCAGTTTTGTCTCTATGGTTTGTTTTTACTTCAAGTAGACCTAGGCACAGACGGTGGAAAAAATCTTTCATTGTGAGGGGTTGCCAAGCTTCTAAGATATAACGAGTTTCCGAAATACCTGCAAATTTTTTTTCTCCCAATGTTGATGATACTTGGTGGTAATGATCAGTACACAAATCCCACTTGGCTCACCAAATTTTGTTCTTCTAGGTTGAAGCGTTCGTCTACAGTAGCAGTTTTTATATTTAGGTTTCCCTCTGTTCTCTCCTATATAGATAGATGTATTTGGAACTCTAAATCCAACATGGTTTGTAGTAGCTCTTTGAAACTTGACAAAATAAAGGAGTTCTCAGTTTTGTCTCTATGGTTTGTTTCCTCTTCAAGTAGCCCTAGGCACAGACGGTGGAAAAGCCCTTTAATTGAGAGGGGTTGCCAAGCTTCCAACAAATCACGAGTTTCCGAAATACCAGCAAATATTTTTTCAAACAATCTTGATGATGCGTGGTGGTAATGACAAGTCCACAAATCCCACTTGGCTCACCAAATTTTGTTCTTCTAGTTTGAAGCGTTCGTTTACAGCAGCAGTTTTCATTTTTAGGTTGCACTGTGTTCTCTCCTATATTGATAGATGAATTTGGAACTCTAAATCCAACATGGTTTGTAGTAGCTCTTTGAAACTTGACAAAATAAAGGAGTTTTCAGTTTGGTCTCTATGATTTGTTTTCGTTTCATGTAGTCCTAAGCAGAGACTGTGGAAAAGCACTTTCATTGAAAGGGGTTGCCAAGCTTTCAAAAAAATACGAGTTTCCGAAATACCAGCAAATATTTTCTCACCCAATGTTGATGATACTTGGTGGCAATGACAAGTACACAAATCCAACTTGGCTCACCAAATTTTGTTCTTCTAGGTTGAAGCGTTCGTTTACAGTAGCAGTTTTTATTTTTAGGTTTCACTCTGTTCTCTCCTATATAGATAGATGAATTTGGAACTCTAAATCCACCATGGTTTGTAGTAGCTGTTTGAACGTTGACAAAATAAAGGAGTTCTCAGTTTTGTCTCTATGGTTTGTTTTTACTTCAAGTAGACCTAGGCACAGACGGTGGAAAAAAACTTTCATTGTGAGGGGTTGCCAAGCTTCTAAGAAATAACGAGTTACCGAAATACCAGCAAATATTTTTTCTCCCAATGTTGATGATACTTGGTGGTAATGATCAGTACACAAATCCCACTTGGCTCACCAAATTTTGTTCTTCTAGTTTGAAGCGTTCGTTTACAGCAGCAGTTTTCATTTTTAGGTTGCACTGTGTTCTCTCCTATATTGATAGATGAATTTGGAACTCTAAATCCAACATGGTTTGTAGTAGCTCTTTGAAACTTGACAAAACAAAGGAGTTTTCAGTTTTGTCTCTATGATTTGTTTTCGTTTCATGTAGTCCTAAGCAGAGACTGTGGAAAAGCACTTTCATTGAAAGGGGTTGCCAAGCTTTCAAAAAAATACGAGTTTCCGAAATACCAGCAAATATTTTCTCACCCAATGTTGATGATACTTGGTGGCAATGACAAGTACACAAATCCCACTTGGCTCACCAAATTTTGTTCTTCTAGGCTGAAGCGTTCGTTTACAGTAGCAGTTTTTATTTTTAGGTTTCACTCTGTTCTCTCCTATATAGATAGATGAATTTGGAACTCTAAATCCACCATGGTTTGTAGTAGCTGTTTGAACGTTGACAAAATAAAGGAGTTCTCAGTTTTGTCTCTATGGTTTGTTTTTACTTCAAGTAGACCTAGGCACAGACGGTGGAAAAAAACTTTCATTGTGAGGGGTTGCCAAGCTTCTAAGAAATAACGAGTTTCCGAAATACCAGCAAATATTTTTTCTCCCAATGTTGATGATACTTGGTGGTAATGATTAGTACACAAATCCCACTTGGCTCACCAAATTTTGTTCTTCTAGGTTGAAGCGTTCGTCTACTGTAGCAGTTTTTATATTTAGGTATCCCTGTGTTCTCTCCTATATAGATAGATGTATTTGGAACTCTAAATCCAACATGTTTTGTAGTAGCTCTTTGAAACTTGACAAAATAAAGGAGTTCTCAGTTTTGTCTCTATGGTTTGTTTCCTCTTCAAGTAGCCCTAGGCACAGATGGTGGAAAAGCACTTTCATTGAGTGGGGTTGCCAAGCTTCCAAGAAAATACGAGTTTCCGAAATACCAGCAAATATTTTTTCAAACAATCTTGATGATGCGTGGTGGTAATGACAAGTCCACAAATCCCACTTGGCTCACCAAATTTTGTTCTTCTAGTTTGAAGCGTTCGTTTACACTAGCAGTTTTCATTTTTAGGTTGCACTGTGTTCTCTCCTATATTGACAGATGAATTTGGAACTCTAAATCCAACATGGTTTGTAGTAGCTCTTTGAAACTTGACAAAATAAAGGAGTTTTCAGTTTTGTCTCTATGATTTGTTTTCGTTTCATGTAGCCCTAAGCAGAGACTGTGGAAAAGCACTTTCATTGAAAGGGGTTGCCAAGCTTTCAAAAAAATACGAGTTTCCGAAATACCAGCAAATATTTTTTCACCCAATCTTGATGATACTTGGTGGCAATGACAAGTACACAAATACCACTTGGCTCACCAAATTTTGTTCTTCTAGGTTGAAGCGTTCGTTTACAGTAGCAGTTTTTATTTTTAGGTTTCACTCTGTTCTCTCCTATATAGATAGATGAATTTGGAACTCTAAATTCACCATGGTTTTTAGTTGCTGTTTGAACGTTGACAAAATAAAGGAGTTCTCAGTTTTGTCTCTATGGTTTGTTTTTTCTTCAAGTAGCCCTAGGCACAGACCGTGGAAAAAAACTTTCATTGTGAGGGGTTGCCAAGCTTCTAAGAAATAACGAGTTTCCGAAATACCAGCAAATATTTTTTCTTACAATGTTGATGATACTTGGTGGTAATGATCAGTACACAAATCCCACTTGGCTCACCAAATTTTGTTCTTGTAGGTTGAAGCGTTCCTCTACTGTAGCAGTTTTTATATTTAGGTTTCCCTCTGTTCTCTCCTATATAGATAGATGAATTTGGAACTCTAAATCCAACATGGTTTGTAGTAGCTCTTTGAAACTTGACAAAATAAAGAAGTTCTCAGTTTTGTCTCTATGGTTTGTTTCCTCTTAAAGAAGCCCTAAGCAGAGACTGTGGAAAAGCACTTTCATTGAAAGGCATTGCAAAGCTTCCAAGAAATTACGATTTTCCGAAATACCAGCAAATATTTTTTCACCCAATCTTGATGATACGTGGTGGTAATGACAAGTACACAAATCCCACTTGGCTCAACAAATTTTGTTCTTCTAGGTTGAAGCGTTCGTCTACATTAGCAGTTTTTAAATTTAGGTTCACTCTGTTTTCTCCTATATAGACAGTGAATTTGGAACTCTAAATCCAACATGATTTGTAGTAGCACTTTGAAACTTGACAAAATAAAGGAGTTCTCAGTTTTGTCTCTATGGTTTGTTTTTTCTTCAAGTAGCCCTAGGAACAGACTGTGGAAAAGGACTTTCATTGAGTGGGGTGGCCAAGATTCTAAGAAATAACGAGTTTCCGAAATATCAGCAAATATTTTTTCACGCAATTTTGATGACACTTGGTAGTAATGATCGATACACAAATCCCACTTGGCTCACCAAATTTTGTTCTTCTAGGTTGAAGCCTTCGTCTACAGTAGCAGTTTTTATATTTAGGTTTCACTCTGTTCTCTGCTATATAGATACATGAATTTGGAACTCTAAATCCAACATGGTTTGTAGTAGCTCTTTGAAACTTGACAAAATAAAGTAGTTCTCAGTTTTGTCTCTAAGTTTTGTTTCCTCTTCAAGTAGCCCTAGGCACAGACTGTGGAAAAGCACTTTCATTGAGTGGGTTTGCCAAGCTTCTAAGAAATAACGTATTTGCGAAATACCAGCAAATATTTTTTCTCCCAATGTTGATGATACTTGGTGGTAATGATCAGTACACAAATCCCACTTGGCTCACCAAATTTTGTTCTTGTAGATTGATGCGTTCGTCTACTGTAGCAGTTTTTATATTTAGGTTTCCCTCTGTTCTCTCCTATATAGATATATGAATTTAGAACTCTAAATCCAACATGGTTTGCAGTAGCTCCTTGAAACTTGACAAAATAAAGTAGTTCTCAGTTTTTTCTCTATGTTTTCTTTCCTCTTCAAGTAGACCTGGGCACAGACTTTATAAAAGCACTTTCATTGAGAGGGTTTGCCAAGCTTCTAAGAAATAACGAGTTTCCGAAATACCAGCAAATATTTTTTCACCCAATCTTGATGATACTTGGTGGTAATGATCAGTACACAAATCCCACTTGGCTCACCAAATTTTGTTCTTCTAGGTTGAAGCGATCGTTTACATTAGCAGTTTTTATTGTTAGGTTTCACTCTGTTCTCTCCTATATAGATAGATGAATTTGGAACTCTAAATCCACCATGGTTTGTAGTAGCTGTTTGAACGTTGACAAAATAAAGGAGTTCTCAGTTTTGTCTCTATGGTTTGTTTCTGCTTCAAGTAGCCCTAAGCAGAGACTGTGGAAAAGCACTTTCATTGAGAGGGGTTGCCAAGCTTCCAAGAAATTACGAGTTTCCGAAATACCAGCAAATATTTTTTCTCCCAATCTTGATGATACTTGGTGGTAATGATCGGTACACAAATCCCACTTGACTCACCATATTTTGTTCTTTTAGGTTGATGCGTTCGTTTACAGTAGCAGTTTGTATTTTTAGGTTTCACTCTGTTCTCTACTATATAGATAGATGTATTTGGATCTCTAAATCCAACATGGTTTGTAGTAGCTCTTTGAAACTTGACAAAATAAAGGAGTTCTCAGTTTTGTCTCTATAGTTTGTTTCCTCTTCATGTAGCCCTAGGCACAGATGGTGGAAAAGCACTTTCATTGAGTGGGGTTGCCAAGCTTCCAAGAAAATACGAGTTTCCGAAATACCAGCAAATATTTTTTCACCCAATCTTGATGATGCGTGTTGGTAATGACAAGTCCACAAATCCCACTTGGCTCAACAAATTTTGTTCTTCTAGGTTGAAGCGTTCGTCTACATTAGCAGTTTTTATTTTTAGGTTTCACTCTGTTCTCTCCTATATAGATAGATGAATTTGGAACTCTAAATCCACAATGGTTTGTAGTAGCTGTTTGAACGTTGACAAAATAAAGGAGTTCTCAGTTTTGTCTCTATGGTTTGTTTTTACTTCAAGTAGACCTAGGCACAGACGGTGGAAAAAATCTTTCATTGTGAGGGGTTGCCAGCTTCTAAGATATAACGAGTTTCCGAAATACCTGCAAATATTTTTTCTCCCAATGTTGATGATACTTGGTGGTAATGATCAGTACACAAATCCCACTTGGCTCACCAAATTTTGTTCTTCTAGGTTGAAGCGTTCGTCTACAGTAGCAGTTTTTATATTTAGGTTTCCCTCTGTTCTCTCCTATATAGATAGATGTATTTGGAACTCTAAATCCAACATGGTTTGTAGTAGCTCTTTGAAACTTGACAAAATAAAGGAGTTCTCAGTTTTGTCTCTATGGTTTGTTTCCTCTTCAAGTAGCCCTAGGCACAGACGGTGGAAAAGCCCTTTAATTGAGAGGGGTTGCCAAGCTTCCAACAAATCACGAGTTTCCGAAATACCAGCAAATATTTTTTCAAACAATCTTGATGATGCGTGGTGGTAATGACAAGTCCACAAATCCCACTTGGCTCACCAAATTTTGTTCTTCTAGTTTGAAGCGTTCGTTTACAGCAGCAGTTTTCATTTTTAGGTTGCACTGTGTTCTCTCCTATATTGATAGATGAATTTGGAACTCTAAATCCAACATGGTTTGTAGTAGCTCTTTGAAACTTGACAAAATAAAGGAGTTTTCAGTTTGGTCTCTATGATTTGTTTTCGTTTCATGTAGTCCTAAGCAGAGACTGTGGAAAAGCACTTTCATTGAAAGGGGTTGCCAAGCTTTCACAAAAATACGAGTTTCCGAAATACCAGCAAATATTTTCTCACCCAATGTTGATGATACTTGGTGGCAATGACAAGTACACAAATCCAACTTGGCTCACCAAATTTTGTTCTTCTAGGTTGAAGCGTTCGTTTACAGTAGCAGTTTTTATTTTTAGGTTTCACTCTGTTCTCTCCTATATAGATAGATGAATTTGGAACTCTAAATCCACCATGGTTTGTAGTAGCTGTTTGAACGTTGACAAAATAAAGGAGTTCTCAGTTTTGTCTCTATGGTTTGTTTTTACTTCAAGTAGACCTAGGCACAGACGGTGGAAAAAAACTTTCATTGTGAGGGGTTGCCAAGCTTCTAAGAAATAACGAGTTACCGAAATACCAGCAAATATTTTTTCTCCCAATGTTGATGATACTTGGTGGTAATGATCAGTACACAAATCCCACTTGGCTCACCAAATTTTGTTCTTCTAGGTTGAAGCGTTCGTCTACTGTAGCAGTTTTTATATTTAGGTTTCCCTCTGTTCTCTCCTATATAGATAGATGTATTTGGAACTCTAAATCCAACATGTTTTGTAGTAGCTCTTTGAAACTTGACAAAATAAAGGAGTTCTCAGTTTTGTCTCTATGGTTTGTTTCCTCTTCAAGTAGCCCTAGGCACAGATGGTGGAAAAGCACTTTCATTGAGTGGGGTTGCCAAGCTTCCAAGAAAATACGAGTTTCCGAAATACCAGCAAATATTTTTTCACCCAATATTCATGATACTTGGTGGTATTGATCGGTACACAAATCCCAATTGGCTCACCAAATTTTGTTTTTCTACTTTGAAGCGTTCGTTTACAGTAGCAGTTTTCATTTAAACGTTGCACTGTGTTCTCTCCTGTATTGATAGATGAATTTGGAACTCTAAATCCAACATGGTTTGTAGTAGCTCTTTGAAACTTGACAAAATAAAGGAATTTTCAGTTTTGTCTCTATGATTTGTTTTCGTTTCATGTAGCCCTAAGCAGAGACTGTGGAAAAGCACTTTCATTGAAAGGGGTTGCCAATCTTTCAAAAAAATACGAGTTTCTGAAATACCAGCAAATATTTTTTCACCCAATGTTGATGATACTTGGTGGTAATGACAAGTACACAAATCCCACTTGGCTCACCAAATTTTGTTTTCTAGGTTGAAGCGTTCGTCTACAGTAGCAGTTTTTATATTTAGGTTTCACTCTGTTCTCTGCTATATAGATAGATGAATTTGGAACTCTAAATCCCACATGGTTTGTAGTAGCTCTTTGAAACTTGACAAAATAAAGTAGTTCTCAGTTTTGTCTCTAAGTTTTGTTTCCTCTTCAAGTAGCCCTAGTCACAGACTGTGAAAAAGCACTTTCATTGAGAGGTGTTGACAAGCTTCTAATAAATAACGAGTTTCTGAAATACAAGCAAATATTTTTTCTCCCAATCTTGATGATACTTGCTGGTAATGATCGGTACACAAATCCCACTTGACGCACCATATTTTGTTCTTTTAGGTTGATGCGTTCGTTTACAGTAGCAGTTTGTATATTTAGGTTTTACTCTGTTCGCTACTATATAGATGGATGTATTTGGATCTCTAAATCCAACATGGTTTTTAGTAGCTCTTTGAAACTTGACAAAATAAAGGAGTTCTCACTTTTGTCTCTATAGTTTGTTTCCTCTTCATGTAGCCCTAGGCACAGATGGTGGAAAAGCACTTTCATTGAGTGGGGTTGCCAAGCTTCCAAGAAAATACGAGTTTCCGAAATACCAGCAAATATTTTTTCACCCAATCTTGATGATGCGTGGTGGTAATGACAAGTTCACAAATCCCACTTGGTTCAACAAATTTTGTTCTTCTAGGTTGAAGCGTTCGTCTACATTAGCAGTTTTTATTTTTAGGTTTCACTCTGTTCTCTCCTATATAGATAGATGAATTTGGAACTCTAAATCCACCATGGTTTGTAGTAGCTGTTTGAACGTTGACAAAATAAAGGAGTTCTCAGTTTTGTCTCTATGGTTTGTTTTTACTTCAAGTAGACCTAGGCACAGACGGTGGAAAAAAACTTTCATTGTGAGGGGTTGCCAAGCTTCTAAGAAATAACGAGTTTCCGAAATACCAGCAAATATTTTTTCTCCCAATGTTGATGATACTTGGTGGTAATGATCAGTACACAAATCCCACTTGGCTCACCAAATTTTGTTCTTCTTGGTTGAAGCGTTCGTCTACAGTAGCAGTTTTTATATTTAGGTTTTCCTCTGTTCTCTCCTATATAGATAGATGTATTTGGAACTCTAAATCCAACATGGTTTGTAGTAGCTCTTTGAAACTTGACAAAATAAAGGAGTTCTCAGTTTTGTCTCTATGGTTTGTTTCCTCTTCAAGTAGCCCTAGGCACAGACGGTGGAAAAGCCCTTTAATTGAGAGGGGTTGCCAAGCTTCCAACAAATCACGAGTTTCCGAAATACCAGCAAATATTTTTTCAAACAATCTTGATGATGCGTGGTGGTAATGACAAGTCCACAAATCCCACTTGGCTCACCAAATTTTGTTCTTCTAGTTTGAAGCGTTCGTTTACAGCAGCAGTTTTCATTTTTAGGTTGCACTGTGTTCTCTCCTATATTGATAGATGAATTTGGAACTCTAAATCCAACATGGTTTCTAGTAGCTCTTTGAAACTTGACAAAATAAAGGAGTTTTCAGTTTTGTCTCTATGATTTGTTTTCGTTTCATGTAGTCCTAAGCAGAGACTGTGGAAAAGCACTTTCATTGAAAGGCGTTGCCAAGCTTTCAAAAAAATACGAGTTTCCGAAATACCAGCAAATATTTTCTCACCCAATGTTGATGATACTTGGTGGCAATGACAAGTACACAAATCCCACTTGGCTCACCAAATTTTGTTCTTCTAGGTTGAAGCGTTCGTCTACATTAGCAGTTTTTATATTTAGGTTTCACTCTGTTCTCTCCTATATAGACAGATGAATTTGGAACTCTAAATCCAACATGATTTGTAGTAGCTCTTTGAAACTTGACAAATAAAGGAGTTCTCAGTTTTGTCTCTATGGTTTGTTTTTTTTTCAGTCGCCCTACTAACAGACTGTGGAAAAGCACTTTCATTGAGTGGGGTGGCCAAGATTCTAAGAAGTAACGAGTTTCCGAAATATCAGCAAATATTTTTTCACGCAATTTTGATGACACTTGGTGGTAATGATCGATACACAAATCCCACTTGGCTCACCAAATTTTGTTCTTCTAGGTTGAAGCGTTCGTCTACAGTAGCAGTTTTTATATTTAGGTTTCACTCTGTTCTCTGCTATATAGATAGATGAATTTGGAACTCTAAATCCACCATGGTTTGTAGTAGCTGTTTGAACGTTGACAAAATAAAGGAGTTCTCAGTTTTGTCTCTATGGTTTGTTTTTACTTCAAGTAGACCTAGGCACAGACGGTGGAAAAAAACTTTCATTGTGAGGGGTTGCCAAGCTTCTAAGAAATAACGAGTTTCCGAAATACCAGCAAATATTTTTTCTCCCAATGTTGATGATACTTGGTGGTAATGATCAGTACACAAATCCCACTTGGCTCACCAAATTTTGTTCTTCTAGGTTGAAGCGTTCGTCTACAGTAGCAGTTTTTATATTTAGGTTTCCCTCTGTTCTCTCCTATATAGATAGATGTATTTGGAACTCTAAATCCAACATGGTTTGTAGTAGCTCTTTGAAACTTGACAAAATAAAGGAGTTTTCAGTTTTGTCTCTATGATTTGTTTACGTTTCATGTAGCCCTAAGCAGAGACTGTGGAAAAGCACTTTCATTGAAAGGGGTTGCCAAGCTTTCAAAAAAATACGAGTTTCCGAAATACCAGCAAATATTTTTTCACCCAATCTTGATGATACTTGGTGGCAATGACAAGTACACAAATCCCACTTGGCTCACCAAATTTTGTTCTTCTAGGTTGAAGCGTTCGTTTACAGTAGCAGTTTTTATTTTTAGGTTTCACTCTGTTCTCTCCTATATAGATAGATGAATTTGGAACTTTAAATTCACCATGGTTTTTAGTAGCTGTTTGAACGTTGACAAAATAAAGGAGTTCTCAGTTTTGTCTCTATGGTTTGTTTTTTCTTCAAGTAGCCCTAGGCACAGATGGTGGAAAAAAACTTTCATTGTGAGGGGTTGCCAAGCTTCTAAGAAATAACGAGTTTCCGAAATACCAGCAAATATTTTTTCTCCCAATGTTGATGATATTGGTGGTAATGATCAGTACACAAATCCCACTTGGCTCACCAAATTTTGTTCTTGTAGGTTGAAGCGTTCGTCTACTGTAGCAGTTTTTATATTTAGGTTTCCCTCTGTTCTCTAATATATAGATAGATGAATTTGGAACTCTAAACCCAACATGGTTTGTAGTAGCTCTTTGAAACTTGACAAAATAAAGAAGTTCTCAGTTTTGTCTCTATGGTTTGTTTCCTGTTAAAGAAGTCCTAAGCACAGACTGTGGAAAAGCACTTTCATTGAAAGGCATTGCAAAGCTTCCAAGAAATTACGATTTTCCGAAATACCAGCAAATATTTTTTCACCCAATCTTGATGATACGTGGTGGTAATGACAAGTACACAAATCCCACTTGGCTCAACAAATTTTGTTCTTCTAGGTTGAAGCGTTCGTCTACATTAGCAGTTTTTATATTTAGGTTTCACTCTGTTCTCTCCTATATAGACAGATGAATTTGGAACTCTAAATCCAACATGATTTGTAGTAGCACTTTGAAACTTGACAAATAAAGGAGTTCTCAGTTTTGTCTCTATAGTTTGTTTTTTCTTCAAGTAGCCCTACTAACAGACTGTGGAAAAGCACTTTCATTGAGTGGGGTGGCCAAGATTCTAAGAAGTAACGAGTTTCCGAAATATCAGCAAATATTTTTTCACGCAATTTTGATGACACTTGGTGGTAATGATCGATACACAAATCCCACTTGGCTCAACAAATTTTGTTCTTCTAGGTTGAAGCGTTCGTTTACAGTAGCAGTTTTTATATTTAGGTTTCACTCTGTTCTCTGCTATATAGATAGATGAATTTGGAACTCTAAATCCAACATGTTTTGTAGTAGCTCTTTGAAACTTGACAAAGTAAAGGAGTTCTCAGTTTTGTCTCTATGATTTGTTTCCGCTTCATGAGCCCTAAGCAGAGACTGCGGAAAAGCACTTTTATTGAGAGGGGTTGCCAACCTTCTAAGAAATAACGAATTTCCGAAATACCAGCAAATATTTTTTAACCCAATGTTAATGATACTTGGTGGTAATGATCAGTACACAAATCCAACTTGGCTCACCAAATTTTGTTCCACTAGGTTGAAGCGTTCGTCTACCTTAGCAGTTTTTATATCTAGGTTTCCCTCTGTTCTCTCCTATATAGATAGATGAATTTGGAAATCTAAATCCAACATGGTTTGCAGTAGCTCTTTGAAACATGAGAAAATAAAGTAGTTCTCAGTTTTGTCTCTATGTTTTCTTTCCTCTTCAAGTAGTCCTAGGCACAGATGGTGGAAAAGCCCTTTCATTGAGTGGGGTTGCCAAGCTTCCAACAAATTACGAGTTTCCGAAATACCAGCAAATATTTTTTCACCCATTCTTGATGATGCGTGGTGGTAATGACAAATCCACAAATCCCACTTGGCTCACCAAATGTTGTTCTTCTAGGTTGAAGCGTTCGTTTACACTAGCAATTTTCATTTATAGGTTGCACTGTGTTCTCCCCTATATTGACAGATGAATTTGGAACTCTAAATCCAACATGGTTAGTAGTAGCTCTTTGAAACTTGACAAAATAAAGGAGTTTTCAGTTTTGTCTCTATTATTTGTTTTTGTTTCATGTAGCCCTAAGCAGAGACTGTGGAAAAGCACTTTTATTGAAAGGCGTTGCCAATCTTCCAAGAAATTACGAGTTTCCGAAATACCAGCAAATATTTTTTAACCCAATGTTGATGATACGTGGATGTAATGACAAGTACACATATCTAACTTGGCTCCCCAAATTTTGTTCTTCTAGGTTGAAGCGTTCGTTTACAGTAGCAGTTTTTATTTTTAGGTTTCACTCTGTTCTCTCCTATATAGATAGTTGAATTTGGAACTCTAAATCCAACGTGGTTTGTAGTAGCTCTTTAAAAGTTGACAAATTAAAGGAGTTCTCAGTTTTGTCTCTATGGTTTGTTTCCTCTTCACGTAGCCCTAGGCACAGATGGCGGAAAAGCACTTTCATTGAGAGGGGTTGCCAAGCTTCCAGTAAATGACGAGTTTCCGAAATACCAGCAAATATTTTTTCACCCAATCTTGATGATACTTGGTGGTAATGATCGGTACACAAATCCCACTGGGCTCACCAAATTTTGTTCTTCTAGGTTGAAGCGTTCGTCTACAGTAGCAGTTTTTATATTTAGGTTTCACTCTGTTCTCTCCTATATAGATAGATGAATTTGCAACTCTAAATCCGACATGGTTTGTAGTAGCTCTTTGAAACTTGACAAAATAAAGGAGTTTTCAGTTTTGTCTCTATGATTTGTTTTCGTTTCATGTAGCGCTAAGCAGAGACTGTGGAATAGCACTTTCGTAGAAAGGGGTTGCCAAGCTTCCAAGAAATTATGAGTTTCCGAAATACCAGCAAATATTTTTTCACCCAATGTTGATGATACGTGGTGGTAATGACATGTACACAAATCCCACTTGGCGCTCCAAATTTTGTTCTTCTAGGTTGAAGCCTTCGTTTACAGTAGCATTTTTTATTTTTAGGTTTCACTCTGTTCTCTCCTATAGATATATGAATTTGTAACTCTAAATCCAACATGGTTTGTAGTAGCTCTTTGAAAGTTGACAAAATAAATGAGTTCTCCGTTTTTTCTCTATGGTTAGTTTCCTCTTCAAGTAGCCCTAGGCACAGATGGTGGTAAAGCACTTTCATTGAGACGGGTTGCCAAGCTTCCAGTAAATTATGAGTTTCTGAAACACCAGCAAATATTTTTTCACCCAATCTTGATGATACTTGGTGGTAATGATCGGTACACAAATCCCACTTGACTCACCAAATTTTGTTCTTCTAGGTTGATGCGTTCGTTTACAGTAGCAGTTTTTATTTTTAGGTTTCACTCTGTTCTATATAGATAGATGAATTTGGAACTCTAAATCCAAATGGTGTGTAGTAGCTCTTTGAAACTGGACAAAATAAAGAAGTTCTCAGTTTTGTCTCTATGGTTTGTTTCCTCTTCATGTAGCCCTGGCACAGACTGTGTAAATGCACTTTCATTGAGAGGGGTTGGCAAGCTACAAAGAAATAAATATTTTCTGAAATACCAGCAAATATTTTTCACCCAATCTTGATGATACTTAGTGGTAAAGACAAGTACACAAATCCCACTTGGCTCACCAAATTTTGTTCTTCTAGGTTGAAACATTCGTCTACAGTAGCAGTTTTTATTTTTAGGTTTCACTCTGTTCTCTCCTATATAGATAGATGAATTTGGAACTCTAAATCCAACATGGTTTGTAGTAGCTCTTTGACACATGACAAAATAAAGGAGTTCTCAGTTTTGTCCCTATGATTTGTTTCCGCTTCAAGTAGCCCTAAGCAGAGACTGTGGAAAACCACTTTCATTGAAAGGGGTTGCCAAGCTTCCAAGAAATTACGAGTTTCCGAAATACCAGCAAATATTTTTTCACCCAATCTTGATGATGCGTGCTGGTAATCACAAGGCAAAAATCCCACTTGGCTCACAAATTTTGTTCTTCTGGGTTGAAGCATCGTCTAGAGTAGCAGTTTTTATATTTAGGTTTCTTTCTGTTCTTTCGTATATAGAAAGATGAATTTGGAACTCTAAATCCAACATGGTTTGTAGTGGCTCTTTGAAACTTGACAAAATAAAAAAGTGTTCAGTTTTGTCTCAATGATTTGTTTCCGCGTCAAGTAGCCCTAAGCAGAGACTGTGGAAGAGCACTTTCATTGATGGGAGTTGCCAAACTTCCAAGAAATTACGATTTTCAGAAATACCAGCAAATATTTTTTCACCCAATCTTGATGATGCGTGGTGGTAATGACAAGTCCACAAATCCCACTTGGCTCACCAATTTTGTTCTTTTAGGTTGAAGCGTTCGTCTACAGTATCAGTTTTTATATTTAGGTTTTCCTCTGTTCTCTCCTATATAGATAGAAGTATTTGGAACACTAAATCCAACATGGTTTGTAGTAGCTCTTTGAAACTTGACAAAATAAAGGAGTTCTCAGTTTTGTCTCTATGGTTTGTTTCCTCTTCAAGTAGCCCTAGGCACAGATGGTGGAAAAGCACTTTCATTGAGAGGGATTGCCAAGCTTCCAGGAAATTACGAGTTTCTGAAATACCAGCAAATATTTTTTCAACCAATCTTGATGACACTTGGTGGTAATGATCGGTACACAAATCCCACTTGACTCACCAAATTTTGTTCTTCTAGGTTGATGCGTTCGTTTTCAGTAGCAGTTTTTATTTTTAGGTTTCACTCTGTTCTCTCCTATATAGATAGATGAATTTGGAACTCTCAATCCAACATGGTTTGTAGTAGCTCTTTGAAACTTGACAAAATAAAGGAGTTCTCAGTTTTGTCTCTATGGTTTGTTTCCTCTTCAAGCAGCCCTGGCACAGACTGTGTAAAAGCACTTTCATTGAGAGGGGTTGCCAAGCTTCCAAGAAATTACGAGTTTCCCAAATACCAGCAAATATTTTTCACCCAATCTTGATGATACTTGCTGGTAAAGACAAGTACACAAATCCCACTTGGCTCACCAAATTTTGTTCTTCTATGTTGAAGCATTGGTCTACATCAGAAGTTTTTATTTTTAGGTTTCCCTCTGTTCTCTCCTATATAGATAGATGAATTTGGAACTCTAAATCCCACATGGTTTCTAGTAGCTCTTTGAAACTTGACAAAATAGAGGAGTTCTCATTTTTGTCTCTATAATTTGTTTCCGCTTCAAGTAGCCCTAAGCAGAGACTGTGGAAAGCACTTTCATTGAAAGGGGTTGCCAAGCTTCCAAGAAATTACGAGTTTCCGAAATTCCAGCAAATATTTTTTCACCCAATCTTGATGATACTTGGTGGTAATGATCGGTACACAAATCCCACTTGGCTCACCAAATTTTGTTCTTCTAGGTTGAAGCGTTCGTCTACAGTAGCAGTTTTTATATTTAGGTTTCACTCTGTTCTCTGCTATATAGATAGACGAATTTGGACTCTAAATCCAACATGGTTTCCAGTAGCTCTTTGAAAGTTGACAAAATAAAGGAGTTCTTAGTTTTGTCTCTATGGATTGATTCCTCTTCAAGAAGCCCTAGGCACTGACTGTGGAAAAGCACTTTCATTGGGAGAGGATGCCAAGCTTCAAAGAAACTACGAGTTTCCGAAATACCAGCAAATATTTTTTCACCCAATCTTGATGATACTTGTTCGTAATGAGCGATACACAAATACCACTTGACTCACCAAATGTTGTGATGCTAGTTTGATGCGCTCGTTTACAGTAGCAGTTTTTATTGTTAGGTTTCACTCTGTTCTCTCCTATATAGATAGATGAATTTGGAACTCTAAATCCAACATGGTTTGTAGTAGCTCTTTGAAACTTGACAAAAAAAATTAGTTCTCAGTTTTGTCTCTATTGTTTGTTTCCTCTTCAAGTAGCCCTAGGCACAAACTGTGGAAAAGCACTTTCATTTAGAGGGATTGCCAAGCTTCTAAGAAATAAAGAGTTTCTGAAATACCAGCAAATATTTTTTCACCCAATCTTGATGATACTTGGTGATGATGATCAGTACACAAATCCCACTTGGCACACCAAATTTTGTTCTTCTAAGTTGAAGCGTTCGTCTACAGTAGCAATTTTTATATTTAGGTTTCACTCTGTTCTCTCCTAAACAGATAGATGAATTTGGAACTCTAAAACCAACATGGTTTGTAGTGGCTCTTTGAAACATGACAAAATAAAGGAGTTTTCAGTTTTGTCTCAATGATTCCTTTCCGCTTCAAGTAACCCTAAGCAGAGACTGTGGAAGAGCACTTTCATTGATGAGGGTTGCCAACCTTCCAAGAAAATAGGAGTCTCTGAAATAGCAGCAAATATTTTTTCACCCAATCTTGATGATACGTGGTGGTAATGACAAGTCCACAAATCCCACTTTGCTCACCAAATTTTGTTCTTCTAGGATGAAGCGTTCGTTTACAGTCGCAGTATATATTTTTAGGTTTCACTCTGTTCTCTACTATATAGATAGATTAATTTGGAACTCTAAATCCAACATGGTTTGTAGTAGCTCTTTGAAACTTGAAAAAATAAAGGAGTTCTCAGTCTTGTCTCTATGGTTTGTTTTTTCTTCAAGTAGCCCTAGGCACAGACGGTGGAAAAGGACTTTCATTGAGAGGGGTTGCCAATCTTCTAAGAAATTATGAATTTCCGAAATACCAGCAAATATTTTTTCTCCCAATGTTGATGATACTTGGTGGTTATGACAGTACACAAATACCACTTGGCTCACCAAATTTTGTTCTTCTAGGTTGAAGCGTTCTTCTACAGTAGCAGTTTTTAAATTTAGGTTTCCCTCTGTTCTCTCCTATATAAATAGATGAATTTGGAACTCTAAATCCAACATGGTTTGTAGTAGCTCTTTGAAACTTGATAAAATAAAGAAGTTCTCAGTTTTGTCTCTATGGTTTGCTTCCTCTTCAAGAAGCCCTAAGCAGAGACTGTGGAAAAGCACTTTCATTGAAAGGCATTGCAACGCTTTCAAGAAATTACGATTTTCCGAAATACCAGCAAATATTTTCTCACCCAATCTTGATGATACGTGGTTTTAATGACAAGTACACAAATCCCACTTGGCTCAACAAATTTTGTTCTTCTAGATTTAAGCGTTCGTCTACAGTAGCAGTTTTTATATTTAGGTTTCACTCTGTTCTCTCCTATGTAGACAGATGAATTTGGAACTCTAAATCCAATATGGTTTCTGGTAGCTCTTTGAAACTTGACAAAATAAAGGAGTTCTCAGTTTTGTCTATATGATTTTTTTCCGCTTCAAGTAGCCCTAAGCAGAGAGTGTGGAAAAGCACTTTAATTGAGAGGGGTTGCCATGTTTCCAAGAAATTACGAGTTTCCCAAATACCAACAAATATTTTTTCACCCAATCTTGATGATACTAGGTGGTAATGATCGGTACACAAATCCAACTTGACTCACCTAATTCTTTTCTTCTAGGTTGATGTGTTCATATTCAGTAGCAGTTTTTATTTTTAGGTTTGACTCTGTTCTCTCCTATATAGATAGATGAATTTGGAACTCTAAATCCAACATAGTTTGTAGTAGCTCTTTGAAACTTGACAAAATAAAGGAGTTCTCAATTTTGTCTCTATGGTTTGTTTCCTCTTCAAGTAGCCCTAGGCACAGACGGTGGAAAAGCACTTTAATTGAGAGGGGTTGCCAAGCTTCCAAGAAATTACGAGTTTACGAAATACCAGCAAATATTTTTTCAGCCAATATTCATGACACTTGGTGGTATTGATCGGTACACAAATTCCCCTTTTCTCACCAAATTTTGTTCTGCTAGGTTGAAGCGTTATCTACAGTAGCAGTTTTTATATTTAGGTTTCACTCTGTTCTCTGCTATATAGATAGATGAATTTGAAACTCTAAATCCAACATGGTTTGCAGTAGCTCTTTGAAACTTGACCAAATAAAGTAGTTCTCAGTTTTGTCTCTATGTTTTGTTTCCTCTTCAAGTAGTCCTATGCACAGACTGTGGAAAAGCACTTTCTTTGAGAGTGCTTTCCAAGCTTCTAAGAAATAACGAGTTTCTTAAATACCATCAAATATTTTTTCACCGCAATTTGATGATACTTGGTGGTAATGATCAGTACAGAAATCCCACTTGGCTCACCAAATTTTGTTCTTCCAGGTTTAAGCGTTCGTTTACAGTAGCAGTTTTTATTTTTAGGTTTCACTCTGTTATCTTCTATATAGATAGACGAATTTGAAACTCTAAATCCAACATGGTTTCTAGTAGCTCTTTGAAACTTGACAAAATAAAGGAGTTCTCAGTTTTGTCTCTATGGTTTGTTTCCTCTTCAAGTAGCCCTAGGCACAGACGGTGGAAAAGCCCTTTAATTGAGAGGGGTTGCCAAGCTTCCAACAAATCACGAGTTTCCGAAATACCAGCAAATATTTTTTCAAACAATCTTGATGATGCGTGGTGGTAATGACAAGTCCAAAATCCCACTTGGCTCACCAAATTTTGTTCTTCTAGTTTGAAGCGTTCGTTTACAGCAGCAGTTTTCATTTTTAGGTTGCACTGTGTTCTCTCCTATATTGATAGATGAATTTGGAACTCTAAATCCAACATGGTTTCTAGTAGCTCTTTGAAACTTGACAAAATAAAGGAGTTTTCAGTTTTGTCTCTATGATTTGTTTTCGTTTCATGTAGTCCTAAGCAGAGACTGTGGAAAAGCACTTTCATTGAAAGGAGTTGCCAAGCTTTCAAAAAAATCCGAGTTTCCGAAATACCAGCAAATATTTTCTCACCCTATGTTGATGATACTTGGTGGCAATGACAAGTACACAAATCCCACTTGGCTCACCAAATTTTGTTCTTCTAGGTTGAAGCGTTCGTTTACAGTAGCAGTTTTTATTTTTAGGTTTCACTCTGTTCTCTCCTATATAGATAGATGAATTTGGAACTCTAAATTCACCATGGTTTGTAGTAGCTGTTTGAACGTTGACAAAATAAAGGAGTTCTCAGTTTTGTCTCTATGGTTTGTTTTTACTTCAAGTAGACCTAGGCACAGACGGTGGAAAAAAACTTTCATTGTGAGGGGTTGCCAAGCTTCTAAGAAATAACGAGTTACCGAAATACCAGCAAATATTTTTTCTCCCAATGTTGATGATACTTGGTGGTAATGATCAGTACACAAATCCCACTTGGCTCACCAAATTTTGTTCTTCTAGGTTGAAGCGTTCGTCTACTGTAGCAGTTTTTATATTTAGGTTTCCCTCTGTTCTCTCCTATATAGGTAGATGTATTTGGAACTCTAAATCCAACATGTTTTGTAGTAGCTCTTTGAAAGTTGACAAAATAAAGGAGTTCTCAGTTTTGTCTCTATGGTTTGTTTCCTCTTCAAGTAGCCCTAGGTACAGATGGTGGAAAAGCACTTTCATTGAGTGGGGTTGCCAAGCTTCCAAGAAAATACGAGTTTCCGAAATACCAGCAAATATTTTTTCAAACAATCTTGATGATGCGTGGTGGTAATGACAAGTCCACAAATCCCACTTGGCTCACCAAATTTTGTTCTTCTAGTTTGAAGCGTTCGTTTACACTAGCAGTTTTCATTTTTAGGTTGCACTGTGTTCTCTCCTATATTGACAGATGAATTTGGAACTCTAAATCCAACATGGTTTGTAGTAGCTCTTTGAAACTTGACAAAATAAAGGAGTTTTCAGTTTTGTCTCTATGATTTGTTTTCGTTTCATGTAGCCCTAAGCAGAGACTGTGGAAAAGCACTTTCATTGAAAGGGGTTGCCAAGCTTTCAAAAAAATACGAGTTTCCGAAATACCAGCAAATATTTTTTCACCCAATCTTGATGATACTTCTTGGCAATGACAAGTACACAAATCCCACTTGGCTCACCAAATTTTGTTCTTCTAGGTTGAAGCGTTCGTTTACAGTAGCAGCTTTTATTTTTAGGTTTCACTCTGTTCTCTCCTATATAGATAGATGAATTTGGAACTCTAAATTCACCATGGTTTTTAGTTGCTGTTTGAACGTTGACAAAATAAAGGAGTTCTCAGTTTTGTCTCTATGGTTTGTTTTTTCTTCAAGTAGCCCTAGGCACAGACGGTGGAAAAAAACTTTCATTGTGAGGGGTTGCCAAGCTTCTAAGAAATAACGAGTTTCCGAAATACCAGCAAATATTTTTTCTTACAATGTTGATGATACTTGGTGGTAATGATCAGTACACAAATCCCACTTGGCTCACCAAATTTTGTTCTTGTAGGTTGAAGCGTTCGTCTACTGTAGCAGTTTTTATATTTAGGTTTCCCTCTGTTCTCTCCTATATAGATAGATGAATTTGGAACTCTAAATCCAACATGGTTTGTAGTAGCTCTTTGAAACTTGACAAAATAAAGAAGTTCTCATTTTTGTCTCTATAGTTTGTTTCCTGTTAAAGAAGCCCAAAGCAGAGACTGTGGAAAAGCACTTTCATTGAAAGGCATTGCAAAGCTTCCAAGAAATTACGATTTTCCGAAATACCAGCAAATATTTTTTCACCCAATCTTGATGATACGTGGTGGTAATGACAAGTACACAAATCCCACTTGGCTCAACAAATTTTGTTCTTCTAGGTTGAAGCGTTCGTCTACCTTAGCAGTTTTTATATTTAGGATTCACTCTGTTCTCTCCTATATAGACAGATGAATTTCGAACTCTAAATCCAACATGATTTGTAGTAGCTCTTTGAAACTTGACAAATAAAGGAGTTCTCAGTTTTGTCTCTATGGTTTGTTTTTTTTTCAGTCGCCCTACTAACAGACTGTGGAAAAGCACTTTCATTGAGTGGGGTGGCCAAGATTCTAAGAAGTAACGAGTTTCCGAAATATCAGCAAATATTTTTTCACGCAATTTTGATGACACTTGGTGGTAATGATCGATACACAAATCCCACTTGGCTCACCAAATTTTGTTCTTCTAGGTTGAAGCGTTCGTCTACAGTAGCAGTTTTTATATTTAGGTTTCACTCTGTTCTCTGCTATATAGATAGATGAATTTGGAACTCTAAATCCACCATGGTTTGTAGTAGCTGTTTGAACGTTGACAAAATAAAGGAGTTCTCAGTTTTGTCTCTATGGTTTGTTTTTACTTCAAGTAGACCTAGGCACAGACGGTGGAAAAAAACTTTCATTGTGAGGGGTTGCCAAGCTTCTAAGAAATAACGAGTTTCCGAAATACCAGCAAATATTTTTTCTCCCAATGTTGATGATACTTGGTGGTAATGATCAGTACACAAATCCCACTTGGCTCACCAAATTTTGTTCTTCTAGGTTGAAGCGTTCGTCTACAGTAGCAGTTTTTATATTTAGGTTTCCCTCTGTTCTCTCCTATATAGATAGATGTATTTGGAACTCTAAATCCAACATGGTTTGTAGTAGCACTTTGAAACTTGACAAAATAAAGGAGTTCTCAGTTTTGTCTCTATGGTTTGTTTCCTCTTCAAGTAGCCCTAGGCACAGACGGTGGAAAAGCCCTTTAATTGAGAGGGGTTGCCAAGCTTCCAAGAAATCACGAGTTTCCGAAATACCAGCAAATATTTTTTCAAACAATCTTGATGATGCGTGGTGGTAATGACAAGTCCACAAATCCCACTTGGCTCACCAAATTTTGTTCTTCTAGTTTGAAGCGTTCGTTTACAGTAGCAGTTTTCATTTTTAGGTTGCACTGTGTTCTCTCCTATATTGACAGATGAATTTGGAACTCTAAATCCAACATGGTTTGTAGTAGCTCTTTGAAACTTGACAAAATAAAGAAGTTTTCAGTTTTGTCTCTATGATTTGTTTACGTTTCATGTAGCCCTAAGCAGAGACTGTGGAAAAGCACTTTCATTGAAAGGGGTTGCCAAGCTTTCAAAAAAATACGAGTTTCCGAAATACCAGCAAATATTTTTTCACCCAATCTTGATGATACTTGGTGGCAATGACAAGTACACAAATCCCACTTGGCTCACCAAATTTTGTTCTTCTAGGTTGAAGCGTTCGTTTACAGTAGCAGTTTTTATTTTTAGGTTTCACTCTGTTCTCTCCTATATAGATAGATGAATTTGGAACTTTAAATTCACCATGGTTTTTAGTAGCTGTTTGAACGTTGACAAAATAAAGGAGTTCTCAGTTTTGTCTCTATGGTTTGTTTTTTCTTCAAGTAGCCCTAGGCACAGATGGTGGAAAAAAACTTTCATTGTGAGGGGTTGCCAAGCTTCTAAGAAATAACGAGTTTCCGAAATACCAGCAAATATTTTTTCTCCCAATGTTGATGATATTGGTGGTAATGATCAGTACACAAATCCCACTTGGCTCACCAAATTTTGTTCTTGTAGGTTGAAGCGTTCGTCTACTGTAGCAGTTTTTATATTTAGGTTTCCCTCTGTTCTCTCCTATATAGATAGATGAATTTGGAACTCTAAACCCAACATGGTTTGTAGTAGCTCTTTGAAACTTGACAAAATAAAGAAGTTCTCAGTTTTGTCTCTATGGTTTGTTTCCTGTTAAAGAAGCCCTAAGCACAGACTGTGGAAAAGCACTTTCATTGAAAGGCATTGCAAAGCTTCCAAGAAATTACGATTTTCCGAAATACCAGCAAATATTTTTTCACCCAATCTTGATGATACGTGGTGGTAATGACAAGTACACAAATCCCACTTGGCTCAACAAATTTTGTTCTTCTAGGTTGAAGCGTTTGTCTACATTAGCAGTTTTTATATTTAGGTTTCACTCTGTTCTCTCCTATATAGACAGATGAATTTGGAACTCTAAATCCAACATGATTTGTAGTAGCACTTTGAAACTTGACAAATAAAGGAGTTCTCAGTTTTGTCTCTATGGTTTGTTTTTTCTTCAAGTAGCCCTACTAACAGACTGTGGAAAAGCACTTTCATTGAGTGGGGTGGCCAAGATTCTAAGAAGTAACGAGTTTCCGAAATATCAGCAAATATTTTTTCACGCAATTTTGATGACACTTGGTGGTAATGATCGATACACAAATCCCACTTGGCTCAACAAATTTTGTTCTTCTAGGTTGAAGCGTTCGTCTACAGTAGCAGTTTTTATATTTAGGTTTCACTCTGTTCTCTGCTATATAGATAGATGAATTTGGAACTCTAAATCCAACATGTTTTGTAGTAGCTCTTTGAAACTTGACAAAGTAAAGGAGTTCTCAGTTTTGTCTCTATGATTTGTTTCCGCTTCATGAGCCCTAAGCAGAGACTGCGGAAAAGCACTTTTATTGAGAGGGGTTGCCAACCTTCTAAGAAATAACGAATTTCCGAAATACCAGCAAATATTTTTTAACCCAATGTTAATGATACTTGGTGGTAATGATCAGTACACAAATCCAACTTGGCTCACCAAATTTTGTTCCACTAGGTTGAAGCGTTCGTCTACCTTAGCAGTTTTTATATCTAGGTTTCCCTCTGTTCTCTCCTATATAGATAGATGAATTTGGAAATCTAAATCCAACATGGTTTGCAGTAGCTCTTTGAAACATGAGAAAATAAAGTAGTTCTCAGTTTTGTCTCTATGTTTTCTTTCCTCTTCAAGTAGTCCTAGGCACAGATGGTGGAAAAGCCCTTTCATTGAGTGGGGTTGCCAAGCTTCCAACAAATTACGAGTTTCCGAAATACCAGCAAATATTTTTTCACCCATTTTTGATGATGCATGGTGGTAATGACAAATCCACAAATCCCACTTGGCTCACCAAATGTTGTTCTTCTAGGTTGAAGCGTTCGTTTACACTAGCAATTTTCATTTATAGGTTGCACTGTGTTCTCCCCTATATTGATAGATGAATTTGGAACTCTAAATCCAACATGGTTAGTAGTAGCTCTTTCAAACTTGACAAAATAAAGGAGTTTTCAGTTTTGTCTCTATTATTTGTTTTTGTTTCATGTAGCCCTAAGCAGAGACTGTGGAAAAGCACTTTTATTGAAAGGCGTTGCCAATCTTCCAAGAAATTACGAGTTTCCGAAATACCAGCAAATATTTTTTAACCCAATGTTGATGATACGTGGATGTAATGACAAGTACACAAATCTAACTTGGCTCACCAAATTTTGTTCTTCTAGGTTGAAGCGTTCGTTTACAGTAGCAGTTTTTATTTTTAGGTTTCACTCTGTTCTCTCCTATATAGATAGTTGAATTTGGAACTCTAAATCCAACGTGGTTTGTAGTAGCTCTTTAAAAGTTGACAAATTAAAGGAGTTCTCAGTTTTGTCTCTATGGTTTGTTTCCTCTTCACGTAGCCCTAGGCACAGATGGTGGAAAAGCACTTTCATTGAGAGGGGTTGCCAAGCTTCCAGTAAATTACGAGTTTCCGAAATACCAGCAAATATTTTTTCACCCAATCTTGATGATACTTCGTGGTAACGATCGGTACACAAATCCCACTGGGCTCACCAAATTTTGTTCTTCTAGGTTGAAGCGTTCGTCTACAGTAGCAGTTTTTATATTTAGGTTTCCCTCTGTTCTCTCCTATATAGATAGATGAATTTGCAACTCTAAATCCAACATGGTTTGTAGTAGCTCTTTGAAACTTGACAAAATAAAGGAGTTTTCAGTTTTGTCTCTATGATTTGTTTTCGTTTCATGTAGCGCTAAGCAGAGACTGTGGAATAGCACTTTCATAGAAAGGGGTTGCCAAGCTTCCAAGAAATTATGAGTTCCGAAATACCAGCAAATATTTTTTCACCCAATGTTGATGATACGTGGTGGTAATGACATGTACACAAATCCCACTTGGCGCTCCAAATTTTGTTCTTCTAGGTTGAAGCCTTCGTTTACAGTAGCAGTTTTTATTTTTAGGTTTCACTCTGTTCTCTCCTATAGATATATGAATTTGTAACTCTAAATCCAACATGGTTTGTAGTAGCTCTTTGAAAGTTGACAAAATAAATGAGTTCTCCGTTTTTTCTCTATGGTTAGTTTCCTCTTCAAGTAGCCCTAGGCACAGATGGTGGTAAAGCACTTTCATTGAGACGGGTTGCCAAGCTTCCAGTAAATTATGAGTTTCTGAAACACCAGCAAATATTTTTTCACCCAATCTTGATGATACTTGGTGGTAATGATCGGTACACAAATCCCACTTGACTCACCAAATTTTGTTCTTCTAGGTTGATGCGTTCGTTTACAGTAGCAGTTTTTATTTTTAGGTTTCACTCTGTTCTATATAGATAGATGAATTTGGAACTCTAAATCCAAATGGTGTGTAGTAGCTCTTTGAAACTGGACAAAATAAAGAAGTTCTCAGTTTTGTCTCTATGGTTTGTTTCCTCTTCATGTAGCCCTGGCACAGACTGTGTAAATGCACTTTCATTGAGAGGGGTTGGCAAGCTACAAAGAAATAAATATTTTTTGAAATACCAGCAAATATTTTTCACCCAATCTTGATGTTACTTAGTGGTAAAGACAAGTACACAAATCCCACTTGGCTCACCAAATTTTGTTCTTCTAGGTTGAAACATTCGTCTACAGTAGCAGTTTTTATTTTTAGGTTTCACTCTGTTCTCTCCTATATAGATAGATGAATTTGGAACTCTAAATCCAACATGGTTTGTAGTAGCTCTTTGACACATGACAAAATAAAGGAGTTCTCAGTTTTGTCCCTATGATTTGTTTCCGCTTCAAGTAGCCCTAAGCAGAGACTGTGGAAAACCACTTTCATTGAAAGGGGTTGCCAAGCTTCCAAGAAATTACGAGTTTCCGAAATACCAGCAAATATTTTTTCACCCAATCTTGATGATGCGTGCTGGTAATCACAAGGCAAAAATCCCACTTGGCTCACAAATTTTGTTCTTCTGGGTTGAAGCATCGTCTAGAGTAGCAGTTTTTATATTTAGGTTTCTTTCTGTTCTTTCGTATATAGAAAGATGAATTTGGAACTCTAAATCCAACATGGTTTGTAGTGGCTCTTTGAAACTTGACAAAATAAAAAAGTGTTCAGTTTTGTCTCAATGATTTGTTTCCGCGTCAAGTAGACCTAAGCAGAGACTGTGGAAGAGCACTTTCATTGATGGGAGCTGCCAAACTTCCAAGAAATTACGATTTTCTGAAATACCAGCAAATATTTTTTCACCCAATCTTGATGATGCGTGGTGGTAATGACAAGTCCACAAATCCCACTTGGCTCACCAATTTTGTTCTTTTAGGTTGAAGCGTTCGTCTACAGTATCAGTTTTTATATTTAGGTTTTCCTCTGTTCTCTCCTATATAGATAGATGTATTTGGAACACTAAATCCAACATGGTTTGTAGTAGCTCTTTGAAACTTGACAAAATAAAGGAGTTCTCAGTTTTGTCTCTATGGTTTGTTTCCTCTTCAAGTAGCCCTAGGCACAGATGGTGGAAAAGCACTTTCATTGAGAGGGATTGCCAAGCTTCCAGGAAATTACGAGTTTCTGAAATACCAGCAAATATTTTTTCAACCAATCTTGATGACACTTGGTGGTAATGATCGGTACACAAATCCCACTTGACTCACCAAATTTTGTTCTTCTAGGTTGATGCGTTCGTTTTCAGTAGCAGTTTTTATTTTTAGGTTTCACTCTGTTCTCTCCTATATAGATAGATGAATTTGGAACTCTCAATCCAACATGGTTTGTAGTAGCTCTTTGAAACGTGACAAAATAAAGGAGTTCTCAGTTTTGTCTCTATGGTTTGTTTCCTCTTCAAGCAGCCCTGGCACAGACTGTGTAAAAGCACTTTCATTGAGAGGGGTTGCCAAGCTTCCAAGAAATTACGAGTTTCCGAAATTCCAGCAAATATTTTTTCACCCAATCTTGATGATACTTGGTGGTAATGATCGGTACACAAATCCCACTTGGCTCACCAAATTTTGTTCTTCTAGGTTGAAGCGTTCGTCTACAGTAGCAGTTTTTATATTTAGGTTTCACTCTGTTCTCTGCTATATAGATAGACGAATTTGGACTCTAAATCCAACATGGTTTCCAGTAGCTCTTTGAAACTTGACAAAATAAAGGAGTTCTTAGTTTTGTCTCTATGGATTGATTCCTCTTCAAGAAGCCCTAGGCACTGACTGTGGAAAAGCACTTTCATTGGGAGAGGATGCCAAGCTTCAAAGAAACTACGAGTTTCCGAAATACCAGCAAATATTTTTTCACCCAATCTTGATGATACTTGTTGGTAATGAGCGGTACACAAATACCACTTGACTCACCAAATTTTGTGATGCTAGTTTGATGCGCTCGTTTACAGTAGCAGTTTTTATTTTTAGGTTTCACTCTGTTCTCTCCTATATAGATAGATGAATTTGGAACTCTAAATACAACATGGTTTGTAGTAGCTCTTTGAAACTTGACAAAAAAAAGGAGTTCTCAGTTTTGTCTCTATGGTTTGTTTCCTCTTCAAGTAGCCCTAGGCACAAACTGTGGAAAAGCACTTTCATTTAGAGGGGTTGCCAAGCTTCTAAGAAATAAAGAGTTTCTGAAATACCAGCAAATATTTTTTCACCCAATCTTGATGATACTTGGTGATGATGATCAGTACACAAATCCCACTTGGCTCACCAAATTTTGTTCTTCTAAGTTGAAGCGTTCGTCTACAGTAGCAATTTTTATATTTAGGTTTCACTCTGTTCTCTCCTAAACAGATAGATGAATTTGGAACTCTAAAACCAACATGGTTTGTAGTGGCTCTTTGAAACATGACAAAATAAAGGAGTTTTCAGTTTTGTCTCAATGATTCCTTTCCGCTTCAAGTAACCCTAAGCAGAGACTGTGGAAGAGCACTTTCATTGATGAGGGTTGCCAACCTTCCAAGAAAATAGGAGTCTCTGAAATAGCAGCAAATATTTTTTCACCCAATCTTGATGATACGTGGTGGTAATGACAAGTCCACAAATCCCACTTTGCTCACCAAATTTTGTTCTTCTAGGATGAAGCGTTCGTTTACAGTCGCAGTATATATTTTTAGGTTTCACTCTGTTCTCTACTATATAGATAGATTAATTTGGAACTCTAAATCCAACATGGTTTGTAGTAGCTCTTTGAAACCTGAAAAAATAAAGGAGTTCTCAGTCTTGTCTCTATGGTTTGTTTTTTCTTCAAGTAGCCCTAGGCACAGACGGTGGAAAAGGACTTTCATTGAGAGGGGTTGCCAATCTTCTAAGAAATTATGAATTTCCGAAATACCAGCAAATATTTTTTCTCCCAATGTTGATGATACTTGGTGGTTATGACAGTACACAAATACCACTTGGCTCACCAAATTTTGTTCTTCTAGGTTGAAGCGTTCTTCTACAGTAGCAGTTTTTAAATTTAGGTTTCCCTCTGTTCTCTCCTATATAAATAGATGAATTTGGAACTCTAAATCCAACATGGTTTGTAGTAGCTCTTTGAAACTTGATAAAATAAAGAAGTTCTCAGTTTTGTCTCTATGGTTTGCTTCCTCTTCAAGAAGCCCTAAGCAGAGACTGTGGAAAAGCACTTTCATTGAAAGGCATTGCAACGCTTTCAAGAAATTACGATTTTCCGAAATACCAGCAAATATTTTCTCACCCAATCTTGATGATACGTGGTTTTAATGACAAGTACACAAATCCCACTTGGCTCAACAAATTTTGTTCTTCTAGATTTAAGCGTTCGTCTACAGTAGCAGTTTTTATATTTAGGTTTCACTCTGTTCTCTCCTATGTAGACAGATGAATTTGGAACTCTAAATCCAATATGGTTTCTGGTAGCTCTTTGAAACTTGACAAAATAAAGGAGTTCTCAGTTTTGTCTATATGATTTTTTTCCGCTTCAAGTAGCCCTAAGCAGAGAGTGTGGAAAAGCACTTTCATTGAGAGGGGTTGCCATGTTTCCAAGAAATTACGAGTTTCCCAAATACCAACAAATATTTTTTCACCCAATCTTGATGATACTTGGTGGTGATGATCAGTACACAAATCCCCCTTGGCTCACCAAATTTTGCTCTTCTAGGTTGAAGTGTTCGTCTACAGTAGCAATTTTTATATTTAGGTTTCACTCTGTTCTCTCCTATATAGATAGATGAATTTGGAACTCTAAATCCAACATGGTTTGTTGTAGCTCTTTGAAACTTGACAAAATAAAGGTATTCTCAGCTTTGTCACTAAGATTTGTTTCCGCTTCAAGAAGCCCTAAGCAGTGACTGTGGAAAAGCAGTTGCATTGAGAGGGGTTGCCAAGCTTCCAAGAAATTACGAGTTTAGGAAATACCAGCAAATATTTTTTCACCCAATCTTGATGATACTAGGTGGTAATGATCGGTACACGAATCCAACTTGACTCACCTAATTCTTTTCTTCTAGGTTGATGCGTTCATATTCAGTAGCAGTTTTTATTTTTAGGTTTGACTCTGTTCTCTCCTATATAGATAGATGAATTTGGAACTCTAAATCCAACATAGTTTGTAGTAGCTCTTTGAAACTTGACAAAATAAAGGAGTTCTCAATTTTGTCTCTATGGTTTGTTTCCTCTTCAAGTAGCCCTAGGCACAGACGGTGGAAAAGCACTTTAATTGAGAGGGGTTGCCAAGCTTCCAAGAAATTACGAGTTTACGAAATACCAGCAAATATTTTTTCAGCCAATATTCATGACACTTGGTGGTATTGATCGGTACACAAATTCCCCTTTTCTCACCAAATTTTGTTCTGCTAGGTTGAAGCGTTATCTACAGTAGCAGTTTTTATATTTAGGTTTCACTCTGTTCTCTGCTATATAGATAGATGAATTTGAAACTCTAAATCCAACATGGTTTGCAGTAGCTCTTTGAAACTTGACCAAATAAAGTAGTTCTCAGTTTTGTCTCTATGTTTTGTTTCCTCTTCAAGTAGTCCTATGCACAGACTGTGGAAAAGCACTTTCTTTGAGAGTGCTTTCCAAGCTTCTAAGAAATAACGAGTTTCTTAAATACCATCAAATATTTTTTCACCGCATTTTGATGATACTTGGTGGTAATGACCAGTACAGAAATCCCACTTGGCTCACCAAATTTTGTTCTTCCAGGTTTAAGCGTTCGTTTACAGTAGCAGTTTTTATTTTTAGGTTTCACTCTGTTATCTTCTATATAGATAGACGAATTTGAAACTCTAAATCCAACATGGTTTCTAGTAGCTCTTTGAAACTTGATAAAATTAAAGAGTTCTTAGTTTTGTCTCTATGGATTGTTTCCTCTTCAAGTAGCCCAAGGCACTGACTGTGGAAAAGCACTTTCATTGAGAGAGGTTGCCAAGCTTCCAAGAAATTACGAGGTTCCGAAATACCAGCATATATTTTTTCACCCAATCTTGATGAAACTTGGTGGTAATGATCGGTACACAAATCCCACTTGACTCACCAAATTTTGTTCTTCTAGGTTAATGCGTTCGTTTACAGTAGAGGTTTTTATTTTTAGGTTTCACTCTGTTATCTCCTATATAGATAGATGAATTTGGAACTCTAAATCCAACATGGTTTGTAGTAGCTCTTTGAAACTTACAAAAAAAAGGAGTTCTCAGTTTTGTCTCTATGGTTTCTTTCCTCTTCAAGTAGCCCTTTGCATAGACTGTGGAAAAGCACTTTCATTGAGAGGGGTTGCCAAGCTTCTAAGAAATAAAGAGTTTCCGAAATACCAACAAATATTTTTTCACCCAATCTTTATGATACTTGGTGGTGATGATCAGTACACAAATCCCACTTGGCTCACCAAATTTAGTTCTTCTAGGTTGAAGTGTTCGTCTACAGTAGCAATTTTTATATTTAGGTTTCACTCTGTTCTCTCCTATATAGACAGATGAATTTGGAACTCTAAATCCAACATGGTTTGTTGTAGCTCTTTGAAACTTGACAACATAAAGGAATTCTCAGTTTTGTCTCTAAGATTTGTTTCCGCTTCAAGAAGACCTAAGCAGTGACTGTGGAAAAGCACTTGCATTGAGAGGGGTTGACAAGCTTCCAAGAAATTACGAGTTTCCGAAATACCAGCAAATATTTTTTCACAATATCTTGATGATACTTGGTGGTAATGATCAGTACACAAATCCCACTTGGCTCACGAAATTTTGTTCTTCTAGGTTGAAGCGTTAGTCTACAGTAGCAGTTTTTATGTTTAGGTTTCACTCTGTTCTCTGCTATATAGATAGATGAATTTGGAACTCTAAATCCAACATGGTTTGTAGTGGCTCTTTGAAAGTTGACAAAATAAAGGAGTTCTCAGTTTTGTCTCTATGGTTTGTTTCCTCTTCAAGTAGCCCTAGGCACAGACGGTGGAAAAGCACTTTCATTGAGAGAGGTTACCAAGCTTCCAAGAAATTACGAGTTTACGAAATACCAGCAAATATTTTTTCTCCCAATATTCATGATACTTGGTGTTATTGATCGGTACACAAATTCCACTTGTCTCACCAAATTTTGTTCTGCTAGGTTGAAGCATTATCTACCGTAGCAGTTTTTATATTTAGGTTTCACTCTGTTCTCTGCTATATAGATAGATGAATTTGGAACTCTAAATCCAACATGGTTTGCAGTAGCTCTTTGAAACTTGACCAAATAAAGTAGTTCTCAGTTTTGTCTCTATGTTTTGTTTCCTCTTCAAGTAGTCCTAGGCACAGACTGTGGAAAAGGAATTTCTTTGAGAGAGGTTTCCAAGCTTCTAAGAAATAACGAGTTTCTGAAATACCATCAAATATTTTTTCACCGAATCTTGATGATACTTGGTGGTAATGATCAGTACAGAAATCCCACTAGGCTCACCAAATTTTGTTCTTCTAGGTTGAAGCGTTCGTTTACAGTAGCAGTTTTTATTTTTAGGTTTCACTCTGTTATCTCCTATATAGATAGACGAATTTGGAACTCTAAATCCAACATGGTTTCTAGTAGCTTTTTGAAACTTGACAAAATTAAGGAGTTCATAGTTTTGTCTCTATGGATTGTTTCCTCCTCAAGTAGCCCTAGGCACTGACTGTGGAAAAGCACTATCATTGAGAGAGGTTGCCAAGCTTCCAAAAAATTATGAGTTTCCGAAATACCAGCAAATATTTTTTCACCCAATCTTGATGATACTTGGTGGTGATGATCAGTACACAAATCCCACTTGGCTCACCAAATTTTGTTCTTCTAGGTTGAAGCATTCGTCTACAGTAGCAATTTTTATATATAGGTTTCACTGTGTTCTCTCCGATATTTGAAAGATGAATTTGGAACTCTAAATCCAACATGGTTTGTTGTAGCTCTTTGAAACTTGACAAAATAAAGGAGTTCTCAGTTTTGTCTCTAAGATTTGTTTCCGCATCAAGAAGCCCTAAGCAGTGACTGTGGAAAAGCCCTTGCATTGAGAAGGTTTGCCAAGCTTCCAAGAAATTAAGAGTTTCTGAAATACCAGCAAATATTTTTTCACCCAGTCTTGATGATACTTGGTGGTAATGATCAGTACACAATTCCCACTTGGCTCACGAAATTTTGTTCCTCTAGGTTGAAGTGTTTGTCTACAGTAGCAGTTTTTATGTTTAGGTTCACTCTGTTCTCTCCTATATAGATAGATGATTTTGGAACTCTAAATCCAACATGGTTTGTAGTGGCTCATTGAAAGTTGACAAAATAAAGGAGTTCTCAGTTTTGTCTCTATGGTTTGTTTCCTCTTCAAGTAGCCCTAGGCACAGAAGGTGGAAAAGCACTATCAGTGAGAGGGGTTGCCAAGCTTCCAAGAAATTACGAGTTTAGGAAATACCAGCAAATATTTTTTCAACCAATCTTGATGATACTTGGTGGTAATGATCGGTACACAAATCCCACTTGACTCACCTAATTTTGTTCTTCTAGGTTGATGCGTTCATATTCAGTAGCAGTTTTTAATTTTAGGTTTTACTCTGTTCTCTCCTATATAGATAGATTAATTTGGAACACTAAATCCAACATGGTTTGTCGTAGCTCTTTGAAACTTGACAAATAAAAGGAGTTCTCAGTTTTGTCTCTATGGTTTGTTTCCTCCTCAAGAAGCCCTTGCACAGAATGTGGAAAAGCACTTTCATTGAGAGGGTTTGCCAAGCTTCTAAGAAATAACGAGTTTCCTAAATACCAGCAAATATTTTTTCACCCAATCTTGTTGATACTTGGTGGTAAGGACAAGTACACAAATCCCACTTGGCTCACCAAATTTTGTTCTTCAAGGTTGAAGCATTCGTCTACATTAGCAGTTTTTATTTTTAGGTCACTCTGTTCTCTCTATATAGATAGATCAATTTGGAACTCTAAATCCAACTTTTTTTTTAGTAGCTCTTTGAAACTTGACAAAATAAAGGAGTTCTCAGTTTTGTCTCTATGATTTGTTTCCTTGTCAAGGAGCCCTAGGCACAGACGGTGGAAAAGCACTTTCATTGAGAGGGGTTTCCGAGTTTCCATGAAAATACGAGTTTCTGAAACACCAGCAAATATTTTTTCACCCAATCTTGATGATGCGTGGTGGTAATGACAAGTCCACAAATCCCACGTGGCTCACCAAATTTTTTGCTTCTTGGTTGAAGCGTTCGTTCACAGTGGCAGTTTTCATTTTTACGTTGCACTCTGTTCTCTCCTATATTGATAGATGAATTTGGAACTCTTAATCCAACATGGTTTGTAGTATCTCTTTGAAACTTCAGAAAATAAAGGAGTTCTCAGTTTTGTCTCTATGATTTGTTTCCGTTTCATGGAGCCCTAAGCAAAGACTGTGAAAAGCACTTTCATTGAAAGGGGTGCCAAGCTTCCAAGAAATTACGAGTTTCCGAAATACCAGCAAATATTTTTTCAACCAATGTTGATGATACATGGTGGTAATGACAAGTACACAAATCCCACTTGGCTCACCAAATTTTGTTCTTCTAGGTTGAAGCGTTCGTTTCCAGTAGCAGTTTTTATTTTTAGGTTTCACTCTGTTCTCTCCTATATAGATAGATGAATTTGGAACTCTAAATCTAACATGGTTTGTAGTAGCTCTTTGAAACATGAAAAATAAAGGAGTTCTCAGTTTTGTCTCTGTGGTTTGTTTCCTCTTCAAGTGGCCCTAGGCTCAGACTGCAGAAAAGCACTTTCATTGAGAGGGGTTGCCAAGCTTCTATGAAATAACGAGTTTCCGAAATACCAGCAAATATTTTTTCACCCAATGTTGATGATACACGGTGGTAATGATCAGTACACAAATCCCACTTGGCTCACCAAAAATTGTTCTTCTGGGTTGAAGCGTTCGTCTACAATAGCATTTTTTATATTTAGGTTTCACTCTGTTCTCTCCTATATAGATAGATGAATTTGGAACTCTAAATCCAATATGGTTTGTAGTACCTCTTTGAAACTTGACATGGTAAAGGAGTTCTCAGTTTTGTCTCTATGAGTTGTTTCCGCTTCATGTAGCCCTAAGCAGAGACTGTGGAAAAGTACTTTCATTGAGAGGGGTTGCCAAGCTTCTAGGGAAATAAGGAGTTTCCGAAATACCAGCAAATATTTTTCACCCAATGTTGATGGTACTTGGTGGTAATGATCAGTACACAAATCCCACTTGGCTCACCAAATTTTGTTCTTCTAGGTTGAAGCGTTCGTCTACCTTAGCAGTTTTTATATTTAGTTTTCCCTCTGTTTTCTCCTATATAAATAGATGAATTTGGAACTCTAAATCCAACATGGTTTGCAGTAGCTCTTTGAAACTTGAAAAAATAAAGTAGTTCTCAGATTTGTCTCTAGGGATTTTTTCCTCTTCATGTAGCCCTAAGCAGAGACTGTGGAAAAGCACTTTCATTGAGAGGGGTGGCCAAGCTTCTAAGAAATAACGAGTTTCCGAAATACCAGCAAATATTTTTTTACCCAATGTTGATGATACTAGGTGGTAATGATCATTACACCAATCCCACTTGGCTCACCAAATTTTGTTTTTCTAGGTTGAAGCGTTCATCTACAGTAGCAGTTTTATATTTAGGTTTCACTCTGTTCTCTCCTATATAGACAGATGAATTTGGAACTCTAAGTCCAATATGGTTTGTAGTAGCTCTTTGAAACTTGACAAAATAAAGTAGTTCTCCGTTTTGTCTCGATGAATTGTTTCCGCTTCAAGTAGCCCTATGCAGAGACTGTGGAAAAGCACTTTCATTGAGAGGGGTTGCCAAGCTTCCAGAAAATAAAGAGTTTCCGAAATACCAGCAAACATTTTTTCACCCAATCTTGATGATACTCGGTGGTAATGATCGGTACACAAATCCCACTTGACTCACCAAATTTTGTTCTTCTAGGTTGATGCGTTCGTTTTCAGGAGCAGTTTTTATTTTTAGGTTTCACTCTGTTCTCTCCTATATAGATAGATGAATTTGGAACTCTAAATCCAACATGGTTTGTAGTAGCTCTTTGAAACTTGACAAAATAAAGGAGTTCTCAGTTTTGTCTCTATGGTTTGTTTCGTCTTCAAGAGCCCTAGGCACAGACTGTGGAAAAGCACGTTCATTGAAAGGGGTTGCCAAGCTTCTAAGGAATAATGAGTTTCGAAATACCAGGAAATATTTCTTTACCCAATCTTGATGATTCTTGGTGGTGATGATCAGTACACAAATCCCCCTCGGATCACCAAATTTTGTTCTTCTAGGTTGAAGGGTTTGTCTACAGTAGCAATTTTTATATTTAGGTTTCACTCTGTTCTATCCTGTATGGATAGATGAATTTGGAACTCTAAATCCAACATGGTTTGTTGTAGCTCTTTGAAACTTGATAAAATAAAGGAATTCTCAGTTTTGTCTCTAAGATTTGTTTCCGCTTCAAGAAGCCCTAAGCAGTGACTGTGGAAAAGCACTTGCATTGAGAGGGGTTGCCATCCTTCCAAGAAATTACGAGTTTACGAAATACCAGCAAATATTTTTCACCCAATCTTGATGATACTTGGTGGTAATGATCAGTACGCAAATCCCACTTGACTCACAGAATTTTGTTCTTCTAAGTTGATGCATTCATATTCAGTAGCAGGTTTTATTTTTAGGTTTAACTCTGTTCTCTCCTATATAGATAGATGAATTTGGAACTCTAAATCCAACATGGTTTGTAGTAGCTCTTTGAAATTTGACAAAATAAAGGAGTTCTCAGTTTTTTCTCTATGGTTTGTTTCCTCTCCAAGTAGCCCTGGCACAGACTGTGGAAAAGCACTTTCATTGAGAGGGGTTGCCAAGCTACCAAGAAATTACGAGTTTCCGAAATACCAGCAAATATTTTATCACCCAATATTCATGATACTTGGTGGTATTGATCGGTACACAAATTCCCCTTTTCTCACCAAATTTTATTCTGCTAGGTTGAAGCGTTATCTACAGTAGCAGTTTTTATATTTAGGTTTCACTCTGTTCTCTGCTATATAGATAGATGAATTTGAAACTCTAAATCCAACATGGTTTGCAGTAGCTCTTTGAAACTTGACCAAATAAAGTAGATCTCAGTTTTGTCTCTATGTTTTGTTTCCTCTTTAAGTAGTCCTAGGCACCGACTGTGGAAAAGCACTTTCTTTGAGAGTGGTTTCCAAGCTTCTAAGAAATAACGAGTTTCTGAAATACCATCAAATATTTTTTCACCGAATCTTGATGATACTTGGTGGTAATGATCAGTACACAAAACCACTTGGCTCACCAAATTTTGTTCTTCTAGGTTGATGCGTTCATTTACAGTAGCAGTTTTTATTTTTAGGTTTCACTCTGTTAAGTCCTATATAGATAGATGAATTTGGAACTATAAATCCAACATGGTTTGTAGTAGCTCTTTGAAACTTGACAAAAAAATAAGGAGTTCTCAGTTTTGTCTCTATGGTTTGTTTCCTCTTCAAGTAGCCCTTGGAACAGACTGGGGAAAAGCACTTTCATTGAGAGGGGTTGCCAAGCTTCTATGAAACAAACAGTTTCCGAAATACCAACAAATATATTTTCACCCAATCTTTATGATACTTGGTGGTGATGATCAGTACACAAATCCCACTTGGCTCACCAAATTTTGTTCTTCTAGGTTGAAACGTTCGTCTACAGTAGCAATTTTTATATTTAGGTTTCACTCTGTTCTCTCCTATATAGACAGATGAATTTGGAACTCTAAATCCAACATGGTTTGTTGTAGCTCTTTGAAACTTGACAACATAAAGGAATTCTCAGTTTTGTCTCTAAGATTTGTTTCCGCTTCAAGAAGCCCTAAGCAGTGACTGTGGAAAAGCACTTGCATTGAGAGGGGTTGCCAAGCTTCCAAGAAATTACGAGTTTCCGAAATACCAGCAAATATTTTTTCACCCAATCTTGATGATACTTGGTGGTAATGATCAGTACACAAATCCCACTTGGCTCACGAAATTTTGTTCTTCTATGTTGAAGCGTTAGTCTACAGTAGCAGTTTTTATGTTTAGGTTTCACTCTGTTCTCTACTATATAGATAGATGAATTTGGAACTCTAAATCCAACATGGTTTGTAGTGGCTCTTTGAAAGTTGACAAAATAAAGGAGTTCTCATTTTTGTCTCTATGGTTTGTTTCCTCTTCAAGTAGCCCTAGGCACAGACAGTGGAAAAGCACTTTCATTGAGAGGGGTTGCCAAGCTTCCAAGAAATTACGAGTTTACGAAATACCAGCAAATATTTTTTAAACCAATCTTGATGATACTTGGTGGTAATGATCGGTACACAAATCCCACTTGACTCTCCTAATTTTGTTCTTCTAGGTTGATGGGTTCATATTCAGTAGCAGTTTTTATTTTTAGGGTTTACTCTGTTCTCACATATATAGATAGATTAATTTGGAACTCTAAATCCAACATGGTTTGTCGTAGCTCTTTGAAACTTGACAAAATAAAGGAGTTCTCAGTTTTATCTCTATGGTTTGTTTCCTCTTCAAGTAGCCCTAGCACAGACTGTGGAAAAGCACTTTCATTGAGAGGGGTTGCCAAGCTTCCAAGAAATCACGAGTTTCCGAAATACCAGCAAATATTTTTTCACCCAAATTTCATGATACTTGGTGGTATTGATCGGAACACAATTCCCACTTGGTTCACGAAATTTTGTTACTCTAGGTTGAAGCGTTCGTCTACAGTAGCAGTTTTTATGTTTAGGTTCACTCTGTTCTCTCCTATATAGATAGATGATTTTGGAACTCTAAATCCAACATGGTTTGTAGTGGCTCATTGAAAGTTGACAAAATAAAGGAGTTCTCAGTTTTGTCTCTATGGTTTGTTTCCTCTTCAGTTAGCCCTAGGCACAGATTGTGGAAAAGCACTTTTATTGACAGGGGTTGCCAGGCTTCTAGTAAATGAAGAGTTTCCGAAATGCCAACAAATATTTTTTCACCCTATCTTGATGATACTTGGTGGTGATGATCAGGACACAAATCCCACTTGGCTCACCAAATTTTGTTCTTCTAGGTTGAAGCGTTCGTCTACAGTAGCAATTTTTATTTTTAGGTTTCACTCTGTTCTCTCCTATATAGATAGATGAATTTGGAACTCTAAATCCAACATGGTTTGTTGTAGCTCTTTGAAACTTGACAACATAAAGGAATTCTCAGTTTTGTCTCTAAGATTTGTTTCCGCTTTAAGAAGCCCTAAACAGTGACTGTGGAAAAGCACTTGCATTGAGAGGGGTTGCCAAGCTTCCAAGAAATTACGAGTTTCTGAAATACCAGCAAATATTTTTTCACCCAATCTTGATGATACTTGGTGGTAATGATCAGTACACAAATCCCACTTGGCTCACCAAATTTTGTTCTTCTAGGTTGAAGCGTTCGTCTACAGTAGCAGTTTTTAGGTTTAGGTTTCACTCTGTTCTCTCCTATATAGATAGATGAATTTGGAACTCTAAATCCAACATGGTTTGTTGTAGCTCTTTGAAACTTGACAAAATAAAGGTGTTCTCAGTTTTGCCTCTATGGTTTGTTTCCTCTTCAAGTAGCCCTGGCACAGACTGTGGAAAAGCACTTTCATTGTGAGGGGTTGCCAAGCTTCCAAGAAATTACGAGTTTTCGAAATACCAGCAAATAATATTTCACCCAATATTCATGATACTTGGTGGTATTGATCGGTACACAAATTCCCCTTTTCTCACCAAATTTTGTTCTGCTAGGTTGAAGCGTTATCTACAGTAGCAGTTTTTATATTTAGGTTTCACTCTGTTCTCTGCTATATAGATGGATGTATTTGGAACTCTATATACAACATGGTTTGTAGTAGCTCTTTGACTTGACAAAATAAAGGAGTTCTCAGTTTTGTCTCTACGGTTTCTTTCCTCTTCAAGTATCCCTAGTCACAGAGTGTGGAAAAGCAATATCATTGAGAGGGGTTGCCAATCTTCCAAGAAATAACGAGTTTCCGAAATACCAGCAAATATTTTTTCACCCTATCTTGATGATACGTGGTGGTAATGATCAGTGCACAAATCCCACTTGGCTCACACAATGTTGTTCTTCTAGGTTGAAGCGTTCGATTACAGTAGCAGTTTTTATTTTTAGGTTTCACTCTGTTCTCTCCTATACAGATAGATGAATTTGGAACTCTAAATCCAACATGGTTTGAAGTAGCTCTTTGAAACTTGACAAAATAAAGGAGTTCTAAGTTTTGTCTCCATGGTTTGTTTCCTCTTAAAGTAGCCCTAGGCACAGACTGTGGAAAAGCACTTTCATTGAAAGGGGTTTCCAAGCTTCTAAGAATTAACAAGTTTCTGAAATACCAGAAAATATTTTTTCACCCAATGTCGATGATACTTGGTGGTAATGATATGTACACAAATCCCAACTGGCTCACCAATTTTTGTTCTTCTAGGTTGAAGCGTTCGTCTACAGTAGCAATTTTAATATTTAGGTTTCACTCTGTTCTCTCCTATATAGATAGATGAATTTGGAACTGTATATCCAACATGGTGTGTAATAGCTCTTTAAAACTTGACAAAATAAAGGAGTTCTCAGTTTTGTATCTATGATTTGTTACTGCTTCAAGTAGCTTTAAGCAGAGACTGTGGAAGAGCACCTTCATTGATAGGGGATGCCAAGCTTGCAAGAATATACAAGTTTCCGAAATAGCAGCAAATATTTTTTCACCCAATCTTGATGATACGTGGTGGTAATGACAAGTCCACAAATCCCACTTGGCTCACCATATTTTGTTCTTCTAGGATGTAGCGTTCGTTTACAGTAGCAGTTTCTATTTTTTGGTTTCACTCTGTTCTCTCCTATATAGATAGATGAATATGGAATTCTAAATCCAACATGGTTTGTAGTAGCTCTTTGAAACTTGAAAAATTAAAGGAGTTCTCAGTTTTGTCTCTATGGTTTGTTTCCTCTTCAAGAAGCCCTAGGAACAGACTCTGGAAAAGCACTTTCATTGAGAGGGGTTGCCAAGCTTCTAAGAAATAATGAGTTTCCAAAATACAAGCAAATATTTTTTCACCCAATCTTGATGATACGTGGTAGTAATCACAAGTACACAAATCCCACTTGGCTCACCAAGTTTTGTTTTTCTAGGTTGATGCGTTCGTTTACAATAGCAGTTTATATTTTTAGGTTTCCCTCTGTTCTCTCCTGTATAGATAGATAAATTTGGAACACTAAATCCAACATGGTTTGTAGTAGCTCTTTGAAACTTGACAAAATAAAGGTGTTCTCAGTTTTGTCTCTATGGTTTGTTTCCTCTTCAAGTAGCCCTAAGCAGAGACTGTGGAAAAGCACTTTCATTGAAACGGGTTGCCAAGCTTCCAAGAAATTACGAGTTTCTGAAATACCGGCAAATATTTTTCACCAAATCTTGATGATACCTGGTGCTAATGACAAGTACACAAAGCCCTCTTGGCTCACTAAATTTTGTTCTTCTAGGTTAAAGCGTTCGTCTACAGTAGCAGTTTTTATATTTAGGTTTCACTCTGTTCTCTCCTATATAGATAGATGAATTTGGAACTCTAAATCCAACATTGTTTATAGTAGCTCTTTGAAACTTGACAAAATAAAGTACTTCTCAGTTTTGACTCTATTTTTGTTTTGTCTTCAAGTACCCTAGGCACAGACTGTGGAAAAGCACTTTCATTGAAAGGGGTTGCCAAACTTCTAAGAAATAACGAGTTTCCGAAATACCAGTAAATATTTTTTCACCCAATATTGATGCTATTGGTGGTAATGATCAGTACACAAATCCCACTTGGCTCACCAAATGTTGTTCTTCTAGGTTGAAGCGTTCGATTACAGTAGCAGTTTTTATATTTAGATTTCACTTTGTTCTCTTCTATATAGATAGATGAATTTGGAACTCTAAATCCAACATGGTTTGTAGTAGCTTTTTGAATCTTGACAAAATAAAGGAGTTCTCAGTTTTGTCTCTATGTTTGTTTAATCTTCAAGTAGCCCTATGCACAGACTGTGGAAAAGCACTTTCATTGAAAGTGGTTGCCAATCTTCTAAGGAATAACCAGTTTCAATATACCAGGAAGTATTTCTTCACCCAATCTTGATGATTCTTGGTGGTAATGATCAGTACACAAATCTCACCTGACTCACCAAATTTTTTTCTTCTAAGTTGAAGCGTTCGTCTACAGTAGCATTTTTTATATTAAGTTTTCACTCTGTTCTCTCCTATATAGACAGATGAATTTGGAACTCTAAATACAACATGGTTTGTAGTAGCTCTTTGAAACTTGACAAAATAAAGGAGTTCTCAGTTTTGTCTATATGGTTTGTTTCCTCTTCAAGAGCCCTAGGCACAGACTGTGGAAAAGCACGTTCATTGAAAGAAGTTGCCAAGCATCTAAGGAATAACGAGTTTCGAAATACCAGGAAATATTTCTTTACCCAATCTTGATGATTCTTGGTGATAATGACAAGTACACAAAGCCCACTTGACTCACCAAATTGTGTTCTTCTAGGATGAAGCGTTTGTTTACAGTAGCAGTTTTTATTTTTAGGTTTCAATCTGTTCTCTCCTATATAGATAGATGAATTTGGAACTCTAAAACCAACATGGTTTGTAGTATCTCTTTGAAACGTGACAAAATAAAGGAGTTCTCAGTTTTGTCCCTATGGTTGTTTACTCTTCAAGTAGCCCTAAGCACCGACTGTGGAAAAGCACATTTATTGAGAGGGGTTGATAAGCTTCTAAGAAATAACGTATTTCCCAAATAACAGCAAATATTTTTTCACCCAATCTTGATGATACTTGGTGGTAATTATCAGTAAACAAATCCCATTTGGCTGACCAATTTTTGTTCTTCTAGGTTGAAGCGTTCGTCTACAGTAGCAGTTTTTATATTTAGGTTTCACTCTGTTCTCTTCTATATAGATAGATGAATTTTGAACTCCAAATCCAACATGGTTTGTAGTAACTCTTTAAAACGTGAGAAATTAAAGGAGTTCTCAGTTTTGTCTTTATGGTTTGTTTCCTCTTCAAGTAGCACTAGGCACAGACTGTGGAAAAGCACTTTCATTGAGAGGGGTTACCAAGCTTCTAAGAAATAACGTATTTCCGAAATACCAGCAAATATTTTTTCACCCAATCTTGATGCTACTTGGTGGTAATGTTCAGTACACAAATCCCACTTGGCTCACCAAATTTTGTTCTTCTTGTTTGAAGCGTTCGTTTACAATAGCAGTTTATTTTTTTAGGTTTCTCTCTGTTCTCTCCTATATAGATAGATGAATTTGAAATTCTAAATACAATATGCTTTGTAGTAACCTTTTGAGACTTGACAAAAAAAGTAGTTCCCAGTTTTTTCTCTATGGTGTGTTTCCTCTTCAAGTAGCCCTAAGCAGAGACTGTGGAAAGCACTTTCATTGAAAGGGGTTGCCAAGCTTCAAAGAGATTAAGATTTTCCGAAATAACAGCAAATATTTTTCACACAATCTTGAAGATACTTGGTGGTAATGATCAGTACACAAATCCCACGTGGCTCACCAAATTTTGTTCTCTACGTTGAAGCGTTCGTCTACAGTAGCAGTTTTAATATTTAGGTTTCACTCTGTTCTCTTCTATATAGATAGTTAAATTTGGAACTCTAAATCCAACATGGTTTGTAGTAGTTCTTTGAAACTTGACAAAATAAAGGAGTTCTCAGTTTTGTCTCTATGGTTTGTTTCCTCCTCAAGTAGCCGTAAGCAGAGACTGTAGAAAAGCACTTTCATTGAAAAAGGTTGCCAAGCATCCAAGAAATTATGAGTTTCCGAAATACGAGCAAATATTTTTTCACCAAATCTTGATGATACCTGGTTTTAATGACAAGTACAAAAAGCCCACTGGGCTCACCAAATTTTGTTCTTCTGGGTTAAAGCGTTCATTTACAGTAGAAGTTTTTATTTCTAGGATTCTCTCGGTTCTCTCCTATATAGATAGATGAATTTGGAACTCTTTATCCAACATGGTTTGTAGTAGCTTTTTGAATCTTGACAAAATAAAGGAGTTCTCAGTTTTGTCTCTATGGTTTGTGTCCTCTTCAAGTAGCCCTAGGCAGAGACTGTGGACAAGCACTTTTATTGAAAGTGGTTGTCAAGCTTCTAAGGAATAACGAGTTTCAAAACACCAGGAAATATTTCTTCACCCAATCTTTTTGATTCTTGGTGGTAATGATCAGTACACAAATCCCACGTGGCTCACCAAATTTTGTTCTTCTAGGTTGAAGCGTTCGTCTACAGTAGCAGTTTTTATATTTAGGTTTCCCTCTGTTCTCTCCGATATAGATAGATGAATTTGGAACTCTAAATCCAACATGGTTTGTAGTGGCTCTTTGAAACTTGACAAAATAAAGGAGTTCTTAGTTTTGTCTCTATGGTTTGTTTCCGTTTCAAGTAGCCATAAGCAGAGTCTGTGGAAAAGCACTTTCATTGAAAGGGGTTGCCAATCATCCAAGAATTTACGAGTTTCCAAAATACCAGGAAATTTTTTCACCCAATCTTGATGATTCTGGGTGGTAATGATCAGTACACAAATCTCACCTGACTCACCACATTTTGTTCTTCTAGGTTGAAGCGTTCGTCTACAGTAGCAGTTTTTATATTTAGGTTTCACTCTGTTCTCTCCTATATAGATAGATGAATTTGGCACTCTAAATTGAACATGGTTTGTAGTAGCTCTTTGAAACTTGACAAAATAAAGTAGTTCTCAGTTTTGTCTCTATTCTTTGTTTCCTCTTCAAGTATCCCTAGGCACAGAGTGTGGAAAAGCAATTTCATTGAGAGGGGTTGCCAAGCTTCCAAGAAATAACTAGTTTCTGAAATACCAGCAAATATTTTTTCACCCTATCTTGATGATACGTGGTGGTAATGATCAGTACACAAATCCCACTTGGCTCACCAATGTTGTTCTTCTACGTTGAAGCGTTCGATTACAGTAGCAGTTTTTATTTTTAGGTTTCACTCTGTTATCTCCTATATAGATAGATGTATTTGGAACTCTAAATACAACATGGTTTGTAGTATCCTTTTGAAACTTGACAAAAAAAAGTAGTTCTCAGTTTTGTCTCTACGGTTGTTTCATCTTCAATGAGCCCTAAGCAGAGACTGTGGAAAAGCACTTTCATTGAAAGGGGTTGCCAAGCTTCCAAGAAATTACGAGTTTCCGAAATAAAAGCAAATATTTTTTCACCAAATCTTGATGATACCTGGTGGTAATGACAAGTACACAAAGCCCACTTGGCTCACCGAATTTTGATCTTCTATGTTGAAGCTTTCGTTTACAGTAGCAGTTTTTATTTTTAGGTTTCACTCTGTTCTCTCCTATATGGATAGATGAATTTGGCACTCTAAATCCAACATGGTTTGTAGTAGCTCTTTGAAACTTGACAAAATAAAGTAGTTCTCAGTTTTGTCTCTATGGTTTGTTTCCTCTTCAAGTATCCCTAGGCACAGACTGTGGAAAGCAATTTCATTGAGAGGGGTTGCCAAGGTTCCAAGAAATAACGAGTTTCCAAAATACCAGCAAATATTCTTTCACCCAATCTTGATGATACGTGGTGGTAAGGATCCGTACACAAATCTCACCTGACTCACCACATTTTGTTCTTCTAGGTTGAAGCGTTCGTCTACAGTAGCAGTTTTTATATTTAGGTTTCACTCTGTTCTCTCCTATATAGATAGATGAATTTAGAACTCTAAATCCAACATGGTTTATAGTAGCTCTTTGAAACTTGACAAAATAAAGTACTTCTCAGTTTTGACTCTATTTTTGTTTTGTCTTCAAGTACCCTAGGAACAGACTGTGGAAAAGCACTTTCATTGAAAGGGGTAGCCAAACTTCTA